>NC_091336.1:1433875-1651375 GCF_038502225.1 Cherax quadricarinatus
AGGAGAGAGGGAGAGAGAGAGAGTGAGCTAGGAGAGAGGGAGAGAGAGAGTGAGCTAGGAGAGAGGGGGAGAGAGTGAGCTAGGAGAGAGGGAGAGAGAGCGAGCTAGGAGAGAGGGAGAGAGAGAGAGCGAGCTAGGAGAGAGGGAGAGAGAGAGAGAGCGAGCTAGGAGAGAGGGAGAGAGAGCGAGCTAGGAGAGAGGGAGAGAGAGAGAGTGAGCTAGGAGAGAGGGAGAGAGAGAGAGTGAGCTAGGAGAGAGGGAGAGAGAGAGAGTGAGCTAGGAGAGAGGGGGAGAGAGAGTGAGCTAGGAGAGAGAGTGAGCTAGGAGAGAGAGAGCGAGCGAGCTAGGAGAGAGGGAGAGAGAGAGAGCGAGCTAGGAGAGAGGGAGAGAGAGAGAGCGAGCTAGGAGAGGGAGAGAGAGCGAGCTAGGAGAGAGGGAGAGAGAGAGAGCTAGGAGAGAGGGAGAGAGAGAGAGCGAGCTAGGAGAGAGGGAGAGAGAGAGAGCGAGCTAGGAGAGAGGGAGAGGAGAGAGCGAGCTAGGAGAGAGCGAGAGAGAGAGAGAGCGAGCTAGGAGAGAGGGAGAGAGAGAGAGAGCGAGCTAGGAGAGAGAGCGAGAGAGAGAGAGCGAGCTAGGAGAGAGAGAGAGAGAGCGAGCGAGCTAGGAGAGAGAGCGAGCGAGCGAGCTAGGAGAGAGAGCGAGAGAGCGAGCGAGCTAGGAGAGAGGGAGCTAGGAGAGAGGGAGCTAGGAGAGAGGGAGCTAGGAGAGAGAGAGCTAGGAGAGAGGGAGCTAGGAGAGAGGGAGCTAGGAGAGAGGGAGCTAGGAGAGAGGGAGCTAGGAGAGAGCGAGCTAGGAGAGAGCGAGAGAGAGCGAGAGCGAGCGAGAGAGCGAGCGAGAGAGAGAGAGAGCGAGCTAGGAGAGAGGGAGAGAGAGAGAGAGCGAGCTAGGAGAGAGGGAGAGAGAGAGAGCGAGCTAGGAGAGAGGGAGAGAGAGAGAGCGAGCTAGGAGAGAGGGAGAGAGAGAGAGCGAGCTAGGAGAGAGGGAGAGAGAGAGAGCGAGCTAGGAGAGAGGGAGAGAGAGAGAGAGCGAGCTAGGAGAGAGGGAGAGAGAGAGAGCGAGCTAGGAGAGAGGGAGAGAGAGAGAGCGAGCTAGGAGAGAGGGAGAGAGAGAGAGCGAGCTAGGAGAGAGGGAGAGAGAGCGAGCGAGCTAGGAGAGAGGGAGAGAGAGAGAGAGCGAGCTAGGAGAGAGGGAGAGAGAGAGAGAGCGAGCTAGGAGAGAGGGAGAGAGAGAGAGAGCGAGCTAGGAGAGAGGGAGAGAGAGAGAGAGCGAGCTAGGAGAGAGGGAGAGAGAGAGAGAGCGAGCTAGGAGAGAGGGGGAGAGAGAGAGCGAGCTAGGAGAGAGGGAGAGAGAGAGAGAGCGAGCTAGGAGAGAGCGAGCGAGCTAGGAGAGAGAGAGAGAGAGCGAGCTAGGAGAGAGAGAGAGAGAGCGAGCTAGGAGAGAGGGGGAGAGAGAGAGAGAGCGAGCTAGGAGAGAGGGAGAGAGAGAGAGAGAGAGCTAGGAGAGAGGGAGAGAGAGAGCGAGCGAGCTAGGAGAGAGGGAGAGAGAGCGAGCTAGGAGAGAGGGTGAGAGAGAGAGAGAGAGCGAGCTAGGAGAGAGGGAGAGAGAGAGAGAGAGCGAGCTAGGAGAGAGGGAGAGAGAGAGAGAGCGAGCTAGGAGAGAGGGAGAGAGAGAGAGAGAGCGAGCTAGGAGAGAGGGAGAGAGAGAGAGAGCGAGCTAGGAGAGAGGGAGAGAGAGAGAGAGCGAGCTAGGAGAGAGGGAGAGAGAGAGAGCGAGCTAGGAGAGAGGGAGAGAGAGAGAGCGAGCTAGGAGAGAGGGAGAGAGAGAGCGAGCTAGGAGAGAGGGAGAGAGAGAGAGAGAGCGAGCTAGGAGAGAGGGAGAGAGAGAGAGCAAGCTAGGAGAGAGGGAGAGAGAGAGAGAGCGAGCTAGGAGAGAGGGAGAGAGAGTGAGTGAGTGAGTGAGTGAGTGAGTGAGTGAGTGAGAGTCCAAAATCAGCTGTGTGGTAGCACTGGACATTGCTAGTGCTTTCGACCGGGTGTGGCACCAGGGCCTCTTAGCAAAACTTCAAGCACTGGGAATTGCAGGCTCTACGCTGTTTCCTCAGTGATTACCTTCATGGTAGATCTCTAAGTGTAGTTCTCAATGGAACGGAATCAGCAAGACATGCTGTTTGGGCAAGTGTCCCACAAGGAAGCGTGCTGGGGCCATTGTTATGGAATGTCTACTTCAATGACCTCCTTCATCTCATCCCAGAATCACATGCATATGCAGATGACTGTACACTGACATTCATTTATCCAAGAGAAGAAATGCCAGCTGCTCTAAGCTACATCAATCACCAGCTAAGAGCTATATCAGCTTGGGGAAATAGATTGCAAGTAACATTTGCACCTGAGAAAATGCAAATGATGGTGTCTAGGCACCATGATGGTAATGCTGGTGCAGTAGTAAGGATGAATGGGAGGGTGTTGGCACCTGGAAAAGAAGTTGATATCCTTGTGGTGAAATTTGACTCCAAACTAACCATGAAGAACCATGTTGTAAATCTTGCAAACAAGGCAGCCAGGAAGCTTGCAATACTTTGCCGTATCTCGCATCTGCTTGACAGTAGGGGTTGCAAGATTCTGTACGAGGCACAAGTACGCTCACACCTTGAATATGCTCCACTTTCTTGGTTTGCCTGCCCCCCCCCCTCTCATTTGTGACTGCTTGACAGAGGAGAGAACATGAAAGACGTCTCGTCTCTCGCCGGGACCAATCCTGGATTGATCTGTCATTTCAGCAGAGCCTTCAACACAGGAGGGATGTGGGTGGGCTTACTGTTATGCACAAGGCCAATATTGTCAAAGTACCACACTTGGATCCACTTAGAGGACAGCATGAAACAAGCTTTTATGCCACAAGATGGGCAGAAAGCAGCAACTTCACTCTGGCTGTACCCTTCTCCAGAACATCACTCCATCTGAGATCATATATACCCAGGATGACTCGAGTATGGAACATATTCGTACAGCATAATGATGTCAACGAGATAGTCAGTTGATCAAATGAAAATGCTGGCCCACATATGGCTCCAACTTTATCCTGTTCCCTACTTGTCTCATAACAATAAAAATGCTTTCAAATGAGCTGATGTAGGTAACAACTCTTAGCTTGTCAATAAAGTTAGGAATCCTTAACCTAACCTTGTCAAACCCTTTGTAAAAAAAAAAATAGGGGAGAGCGAGAGAGAAATAGGGGAGAGAGCGAGAGAGGATTAGGGGGGGAGAGCGAGAGAGGATTAAGGGGGAAGAGCAAGAGAGGATTAGGGGGGGGGAGCGAGAGAGAGAAATAGGGGAGAGAGAGAAAAAAAATAGGAGAGAGAAATAGGAGAGAGAGAGAGAACCAGGAAAGAGAGAACTAGGAGAGAGAGCGAGCTAGGGGGGAGAGAGCTAAGGGAGAGAGAGCGAGCTAGGAGAGAGCTAGGAGAGAAAGAGAGCTAGGAGAGAGAGAGAGAGAGCGAGAGCTAGGAGAGAGAGAGATAGGAGAGAGAGCGAGCTAGGAGAGAGAGAGAGAGCTAGGAGAGAGAGAGCTAGGAGAGAGAGAGAGAGAGAGCTAGGAGAGAGAGAGAGAGAGAGCTAGGAGAGAGAGAGAGAGAGCTAGGAGAGAGAGAGAGAGCTAGGAGAG
Source organism: Cherax quadricarinatus (assembly GCF_038502225.1). Classification (NCBI taxonomy): domain Eukaryota; kingdom Metazoa; phylum Arthropoda; class Malacostraca; order Decapoda; family Parastacidae; genus Cherax; species Cherax quadricarinatus. The sequence goes on from NC_091336.1 coordinate 1,437,596, forward strand.
AGAGAGAGAGAGCTAGGAGAGAGAGAGAGATAGGAGAGAGAGAGAGAGAGAGCTAGGAGAGAGAGAGAGAGAGCTAGGAGAGAGAGAGAGCTAGGAGAGAGAGAGAGCTAGGAGAGAGAGAGAGCTAGGAGAGAGAGAGAGCTAGGAGAGAGAGAGAGCTAGGAGAGAGCGAGCTAGGAGAGAGAGAGAGAGAGAGCTAGGAGAGAGAGAGAGAGAGCTAGGAGAGAGAGAGAGAGCTAGGAGAGAGAGAGAGAGCTAGGAGAGAGAGAGAGAGAGAGAGAGAGCTAGGAGAGAGAGAGAGAGAGCTAGGAGAGAGAGAGAGAGAGCTAGGAGAGAGAGAGAGATAGAGCTAGGAGAGAGAGCAAGCAAGCTAGGAGAGAGAGCGAGCTAGGAGAGAGAGAGAGAGCTAGGAGAGAGAGAGAAAGCTAGGAGAGAGAGAGAGCGAGCTAGGAGAGAGCGAGCTAGGAGGGAGAGAGCGAGCTAGGATGGAGAGAGCGAGCTAGGAGAGAGAGAGCGAGCTAGGAGAGAGAGAGCGAGCTAGGAGAGAGAGAGAGAGAGCTAGGAGAGAGAGAGAGAGAGCTAGGAGAGAGAGAGCTAGGAGAGAGAGAGAGAGCTAGGAGAGAGAGAGAGAGCTAGGAGAGAGAGAGAGAGCTAGGAGAGAGCTAGGAGAGAGCTAGGAGAGAGAGAGCGAGCTAGGAGAGAGAGAGCGAGCTAGGAGAGAGAGAGCGAGCTAGGAGAGAGAGAGCGAGCTAGGAGAGAGAGAGCGAGCTAGGAGAGAGAGAGCGAGCTAGGAGAGAGAGAGCGAGCTAGGAGAGAGAGAGCGAGCTAGGAGAGAGAGAGCGAGCTAGGAGAGAGAGAGAGCGAGCTAGGAGAGAGAGAGAGAGAGCTAGGAGAGAGAGAGAGAGAGCTAGGAGAGAGAGAGAGAGAGCTAGGAGAGAGAGAGAGAGAGCTAGGAGAGAGAGAGAGAGAGCTAGGAGTGAGTGAGCTAGGAGTGAGTGAGCTAGAGAGAGAGTGAGCTAGAGAGAGAGTGAGCTAGAGAGAGAGTGAGCTAGAGAGAGAGTGAGCTAGGAGAGAGTGAGCTAGGAGAGAGTGAGCTAGAGAGCGAGAGAGCGAGAGAGAGAGAGAGAGAGAGAGAGAGAGAGAGAGAGAGAGAGAGAGAGAGAGAGAGAGAGAAGGGTAAAGAGGGAGCTGGGGGCAGGGAGAGAGGGAAGGAGGGGGTTAGGGGGTATGCGCGGTCAGTTTTCACAAGTCCGCTGGCTGTTTGTCGTGTGTGTGTGTGTACGTTACTATTATATTGTACATTATTATTTTTATTATTTTTCATCACTAGCTAATGAAATACCTCCAATACTCTATACTTCTTTCTTACTGCTATTAATTGCTCATAATTTTAAATTACAAGTCAAATCTTACTCCAAATTAATAATATTCATTATTCTTACCTGTCCATTTAATTTTGTTTATCACTACTTGTTTTTTTTAGTCACTTTTCATAGTGTATGCAATTAGTGTATATTCCAATTACTTTTTTGCAAGTACCAAAACTATCTTTTGCTAGCTAGTACCAACTACCTCATTTTTTTTACTTTTATTGTGCAATAAACTGCTCAATTTATTTAATATTACAAATCAGATCTTACTCCTAAACCAATATTATTTCATAGTGACCACCTGTCCATTTAACTTTGTTTACCATTACTTAATTTTAGTCCCTTATATATTTTCTCCTTTATTTTAGCTTTATATAACTACCCTAGTTTATACATTCACAATTGTTAAAATAATCAAGGTGCTATTCTCAGGTGCTAAAGTAGAATAAGTTCACAATTTTGCCATTATATTCCAAAGCTCATTTATTTGATTACCACTTTATTGTTCACCACAACTTACATTAGTCCCTTTTATATTATTATTTTATACTATAATTCTAACTTTAAAGAATTACCTTTATAGTACTAACTACTATCATATTCCCAAGCTCCATTATTTGATTATCACTTTATTTGTATTAGTCCCTTTTATATTGTCTCCTTTATTTTAGCTTAAAAAAAAAAAAAAAAAAAAAACTACCTTAGCTCATTATTTTACATTTGTTAAATAATTCAGGTGCTATTTTTTAGCTTAAGACTATTTACTTTGTTTTATACTTAATTCTAACTATAGATTCACTACAAATCTTATGATTACAAGCATTGATCCTGATACCAACCTCTTATTTAATGACTTAAATGAATCAAACAGTTACTGTAATTACTACACTGCAGAACAATCAAAGGCACTTCTCAGTGCCAACAACAACATAACTATCTTTAACTACAATATCAGATCTTTAAGCAAGCATTACGATGACCTCATAGCATTACTAAATTCCTTACATGCCAATATGTCCATCATTACACTAACTGAAACCTGGCTAAAGCCTGATAGTACAGATGTCTATGCCATTCCTGGTTACACAGCCATACACAACTGTAGGCCAGACCAACAAGGGGGTGGCACAGCCATATACTACTCAGACCAACTAGAATGTATCACTAATACTTGCACAAGGGATGAACATGGGGAATATATAATAGCCAAATTCAAATCCAAATACCTACAAAAACCTCTCACATTGATAAACATTTACAGAGTTCCACAGTCAAACATTAGCCAATTTAGTCAAAACCTAGGAAGTATGATAACTGATGCACGCATGAACAAAGATCACTTACTACTCTCAGGTGACTTCAATATAAATCTCCTGCAAGACCAGGACCCACACGTTACTGAATTCACAAACACTATGAGTAACTGTATGTTGCTACCAACAGTAACAAAACCTACAAGAGTTACAGAAACTAGTGTTTCCCTACTTGACCACATCTGGACCAACACCATATCCCCTTTAAAATCAGGCATAATTACAGATAATACCACAGACCACTACCCTACTTTTCTCATAACAACTCTTGGTAAATTACCCCAAGACACTACTAAAGTCACCTTCAGACTTCACAATGAGGCAGCCATTAATAACTTCACAACAGCAGTAGCAAACATTGACTGGCACACTGAGCTAGAAATCTATACAGATATTGACGAATGTATTAATAATTTTCTAAAAAAGACCCAATACCTCTATAACAAGCACTGCCCTAAAAAAACTAAACAGATGACAGCTAAGAGACTGAACAGTCCCTGGTTAACACCCAGCATTCTCAAATCCATAAATACAAAACACCAATATGAAAAACAGTACAGAATGGGTCACATAACCAGAGACCAAACAAAACGTTACTCATCAATCCTAACCAGCCTGATAAGAAGGGCAAAAAAATTGTATTATGAGAACAGATTATCCAACTTACGAGGTGATATAAAAAAGACCTGGAAAACCCTATCAGAAATTCTAGGAACAAAAAAGATATCACGAAATAGCGAAATAAAATTAGCAAAATCAGATGAACCCCAACTCCCACCAACAGAAACAGCAAACAGACTCAATGACTTCTTCTCCACTATAGGACAAAACCTTGCCAATAAAATCCCAAGCTCAGATACCCCACCAAATGACTACCTCACTGGCAACTACCCGAACACACTGTTCCTAGCTCCGACTAACCCATACGAAGTCTCCCTTATCAACACGCTAAAAAACAAGGCAGGAGATTTAAATACCTTACCACCCTTTATATACAAAAAAGTGTCACAAGTGCTATCACCAATCATTGCAACACTCTTTAACAAATCCATTGAATCCTCCACCTTCCCTACAGTACTCAAAATAGCAAGGGTCACCCCGATCCACAAAGGAGGAGACCAAACAGAGTTGAATAACTATAGGCCAATATCCAACTTACACCCTCTCTCAAAAATCTTCGAAAAATTAATTCATAAACGAATCTACTCCTACCTTATCTCCCAAAACATACTCAACCCCTGCCAATTTGGATTCAGGCCAAATAAAAATACTAATGATGCTATTATACACATGCTAGAACATATATACACTGCAATAGAGAAAAAAGAAGTCCCACTGGGGATCTTCATTGACTTACGTAAAGCTTTTGATACAGTTAACCATGACTTGCTCCACGTAAAATTGTCACACTATGGTATAAGAGGGCACTCCCTCAACTACCTCAAGTCATACCTCAGCAACAGAAGCCAATATGTGTGTGCAAATGGGGCAAACTCTTCTGCACAACCAATTACAGTTGGTGTCCCACAGGGAAGTGTCCTTGGCCCTCTTCTCTTTCTCCTATACATAAATGACCTACCAAATGCTTCGCAATTACTCAAACCCACACTATTTGCAGATGACACTACATACGTCTTCTCCCACCCGAGCCCAGTCACGCTAGCCAATACTGTAAATACCGAATTACAGAAAATATCTACCTGGATGAGGACTAACAAACTTACACTAAACATTGACAAAACCTACTTCATTCAGTTTGGTAACAGAGCTACAGATGTCCCTCTTAACATAATGATAAACGGATCACCTATCACAAAGCTAACAGAGGGAAAATTCTTAGGAATCCACCTTGATAATAGACTCAAATTTCATACACATATACAACAAATTTCTAAGAAAATTTCCAAGACTGTAGGCATACTATCGAAGATACGGTACTATGCTCCACAGTCAGCCCTCCTGGCCCTATATCACACTCTTATTTACCCCTATCTCACCTATGGAATTTGTGCATGGGGCTCAACAACAAGTAACCATCTCAGACCACTAATTACCCAACAAAAGGCTGCAGTTAGAATGATGATAAATTCTCACTATAGGCAGCACACTCCACCAATATTCAATACACTAAACCTATTCACCATACACTTATCCGTATTGCATCTATGCCTGTGTCATCATTTGTGGTTGTCTCAGACTCCCTTAGTGCTTTACAGGCTATACAAAAATTTGATACACCTCACCCCTTAGTCCTCCGTATCCAACTTTGGCTACGCCGCATCTTTACTAAGCATAAAGATATTGTTTTTTGTTGGGTCCCTGGTCATGTTGACGTACAGGGCAATGAACAGGCAGACACTGCTGCGCGGTCAGCAGTACATGACCTACCAGTTTCTTATAGAGGTATTCCATGTACGGACTATTTTGCTGTAATATCTTCCCACCTTCACACCCGTTGGCAACAACGTTGGTCTACTATGCTCGGCAACAAACTTCAGTCTATTAAACCGAGTATAGGTTACTGGCCGTCTTCTTATCACCAGTGTCGAGGTTGGGAGACTACTCTCTCCCGTCTTCGCATTGGCCATACTCGTCTTACTCATGGATATCTCATGGAGAGGCGTCTTGCTCCTCTCTGTGAGAATTGCCAAGCTCCATTATCAGTCAGCCACATTCTGTTGGACTGCCCACTTTATCAACGAGCACGCAGAATTTACCTCTGTCGTCGTCTTCGCCCCGCTGCTCTCTCTTTACCTTCCCTTCTCGCTGATGGACCCACCTTTCATCCGGACTCTCTCATTGACTTTTTGACAACGACTGACTTACTTCACAAATTCTGATACTTTCAGCCCTTTCTACTTGTATCTCTTGCTACCCTCTACCCCCGTACTATCCCCTGCCCCGCTGTTTTCTGTAACCTGCTGATCATCCCCCCTCCCTTCTGCCATCCAATTCCCTTGCTTCCTTCCCTACCCTGCAGCGCTGTATAGCCCTTGTGGCTTAGCGCTTCTTTTTGATTATAATAATAATATTCACCATACAAAACATTCATACTTATTACTGCACCTATTACATACATAGAACACTTAACTCTGATATTAACCCTCCCCTCAAACATCTCCTTGCCAACCTCAACAGAACACATGACCATAACACAAGGCACAGATCACTCTTTGATGTTCCTCGTGTCCATCTCACACTATGCAAAAACTCAATGCACATAAAAGGCCCTAAAATCTGGAACTCATTACCTGTAAATATAAAAGAAACACTACCTGTTTATATATTCAAGTCTCTTCTCAAAGATCACTTACTCACCCAAAACCAAATAAATACTGAATAACTGAACCTTATAAATTGTATATCTTAAATGTTTCTCACAATTATATCACATAAATGTTAAACCTAAAACCCAATCTAACTTTATTATTTTTTAAATACACTACCTAACAGAATACTCCATTCTACTGAATGTACAACAATGCATACAACCATATGACCTGTCTTTGTAATACTCACTTGTGCTTTATAGTAATCTGTATACATTAAAGTTTTATCACTGATATCATCATTGCTTAGTTCATCTTAAGTTAATTTTAAGCCAGCCCGTAATGCTATGCATAGTATAAGTGGCTTTGGCATGCTGCTCTTATCTGTATTTTTTGTACCTCTGTATGTGTGCTCAAATTTTTAAATAAATAAATAAATAAATAAAGTAAGTCACGCTGTCAGACTGTTTGGGTTATCCCAGGTTCTCTACACACATGCTGCTTTGTACGATAACCGATGCACTTATTCGTATATACCTGATTAGCTTTACTTACTGAATGTTAGTGTATGTTGTCTGACCTAGCGCCTGCTCGTGCACTGCAGTGCCTTGTGGTCCCACAGTTAATCCCCTTCCCAGATCTTCTCTATTAATAAGTGTTAAGTGCTCTAAGTATGATATTCAGCTCTTCAGAGCAGGGCCTCTTCAAGGGAGGCTCCTTGGCGTGGTGAAGAGGCTCTTGGTCTGAGGAATTAGACCTTTTGGTCTCCTTTCTCAGACTGAGCCTAATTACCCCCAATCCCCCCTACCCTATCCCGTCCTCCCCCATTCTATCTTTTTCCCTTTCCTCCTCTCTGTTCCTCCCCTATTCCTTTCCTCTTTTTGGCCTTTGGGATTCTTCTCACAGGCAATCAAGTTCCTAGGTCGGGGGAAGGGTACCGTGGTCCATCCCATTCATTTGAGGTTCTTGGCAGTGGTGTAGTTTGACATGGAATCTGGATCGCCTGGGGATGTCCTGATCCATCTCCAGTCTCCTGGGGGATGGCTTTGGGTGTCTTTCAGGCGACGGTTGTATATCTGGAGGCAGCCTTTCAGATTCTGGAGGGTGGTGGCCAAAGGAGGTATGCTTTGTGGCAGGTATCTGGCCGCTCTCTTTTGTCCACCGAGGTGGCTCAGCAGATGTGAGGTTGCTATCCCAGATTGCTGGTTTACTGGCAGGGTAGGGTATGGCACAGGTTCCATGCTGCATCTGCGCTACTTGCAGTGCTGCAGTTCTCTTGGGTGTGGAGGGAGATTTATGGCTTTTTCATTCCTCCGAGGAGCTATTCCTCCCCATTCCCCCCTTTTTTGTTCTTTTTTATTTATTTTTTTGTTTTTTTTTTCTTAACCCTTTCAGGGTCCAAGGCCCAAATCTGGAGTCACGCACCAGTGTCCAAGAATTTTCAAAAAAAAAATTTGTTATTTTTTCTTATGAAATCGTAGAGAATCTTTTTGTGAAGGTAATAAAACAAAAAGTACGAAATTTGGTGGAAAATTGACGAAATTATGCTCTCGCGAATTTTGATGTGTCAGCGATATTTACGAATCGGCGATTTTGCCGACTTTGACTCCCATTTTAGGCCAATTACATTATTCCAATCAACCAAATTCTTAGCTATTTCACTAGTATTACTTCTATTCTATCGATTGAGCACAAGAAATCGCCAAGTCAACTGTTTCAACTACAAAATAAAGTGATCGGAAATTGTTAATTTGGCCAATTTAACACAAAGTTCAAAATATTCCAATTTCAAAATAGGGTCCAGAATGAACAATGTAGGCATTCCTGGCACTAAACTAACATTTCCTCTGTTCATTAGTTATGTTTTGAGGCTTTACAAATAAATTCCATTTTGATTTTTTATTCACATAATGAATTTTTATTCACACCAAAAAATAGAAGATTTACTGTTATGCAATACTGTAATAATTGTATAAATATCATCACCATATTTGTGAATGTATATTAGACCCACCAGCTGACGTGTATTAGACGTGTGAGGTCGTTTGTTTACTCTTGAATATCGGCAAAAATTTAACATTTCTGCTACTTTGAACTCAGTTTCAAGCCATTTCCAGTACTAAAACCAATCAAAATCATCTCTATTTCTGTAATATGTCTTCCATTCTATCAAATGAGACCAAGAAATCGCAAATTCAACTATAAAAAACATACGAAAAAACACTGCAAAGTTGCTGTTTTAATCGAAAAATCATGATTTCATTTTTTCTCTCATTATACACAGTTTGCTGCAGGATCTGTTTTATGTGGTGCACACATACCACATAGATGTATTCTCTCATATCTAGGCCCAAATGTACCACTCACAGTTTATCAGAGTGAGCTGAGCTCATGGCGTAGATCTACGGTTTGGACCCTGAACGTAAAGCCGTAGATCTATGGGACGGACCCTGAAAGGGTTAAAAACAAAAAGAAGTAACCTAACCATGGCGGACCCACACCATGAACCTGCCTCATTTTTTGACCACTCTTCGGACACTTCTAATGGCCCTGTACCTCTTGCTGGTGCTGTTTCATCACCCGCTTCAGATACCGGGGTTTCGACTGACTCCTTCGATATGTCTGACCTCCGCTCTCCTTTGACTGTACTTCTGGCCTCTCCCTCTACAGTGTGGCAATTTTTGAATCACCAGCCCATCCCACATCGAACCAACTCCGGTCCCACTCCTAAATGCCCACAACAATTGCCTGATGATACTTCTTCGCCGCCGCCTTGTTCTACTCAGAAAAGACCACGTCATACACTCCCTTTCCACGCTCAGTTTTGGAAAGCACAATGGACTAAATTCTTTACTTTATGGCCGACTTCCTCTACTGCCTATCTTTCCAACCATAGTAATGGCAAGGCCCTTCTACGCCATGTTGGTAGAGATATATCCTTTTACGCTCTCAAGAGTGGTACACGCTTCATCACTGTCGAGAATGCTACCCAAGCTCATGATCTTTCTCTTTCACATATCGATACTATTCCTGTCACTATTGAAAAACATCATTCCCTCAATTCTTGTAGTGGAAGTGTCATTCTGTCCCATACCATAGTCCAACAGAATTTCAAGACATGTGGCAATGACATTCTTGAGCAACTGGAACTCGAAGAACTCCCAATCCTCAATGTAGACACTTATGTCCTCCCTGCCCATGGGCAGAGATGTTACCCTTGCAGTGTAGCTCATAAGAACATAAGAAAGAAGGAACACTGCAACCGGCCTACTGACCCATACAGAGCAGGTCCATGTCCCCCCTTCCCCCCTGCAGATTAGCCCAATGACCCACCCAGTCTGGTCACCTCCACTCAAGGAAAGAGCACGGTACCATACCCAGCAGCACAAGCTAAGTCAGGTCCAACTCACACCCACCCACACCCAATCATGTATTTATCTAACCTATTTTTAAAACCACATAATGTTTTAGCCTCTATAACTGTACTCAGGAGTTTGTTCCACTCATCCACAACTGTTACCAAACCAGTGCTTTTCTATATCCTTCCTGAATCTGAATTTTTTCAACTTGAAACCATTGCTCCGAGTCCTGTCTTGGCTGGAAATTTTCAGCACACTATTTACATCCCCTTTATTTATTCCTGTTTCCATTTATACACCTCAATCATATCCCCCTAATTCTACGCCTTTCAAGAGTGCAGATTCAGGGCCCTGAGTCTATCCTCATAGGGAAGATTTCTAATACATGGGATCAACTTTGTCATCCTCCTCTGTACGTTTTCCAGAGCATTTATATCCATTCTGTAATACGGTGACCAGAACTGAGCAGCATAATCTAAATGAGGCCTAACCAAGGATATATAGAGTTGAACAACCTGAGGACTTATATTATTTATACTTCTAGATATGAAGCCAAGAATTCTGTTAGCTTTATTGCGAACACTAATGCACTGTTGTCCTGGTTTTAGATTACTACTGACCAGAACTTCTAAATACTTTTTGCAATCAGTATTAAGATCTACATTATTTAGTTTATATGTCGCATGGTTATTTTCCTGTCCAACTTTTAGAACTTTGCATTTGTCTATATTAAACTGCATCTGCCACTTCTCCGACCATTGCATTAATCTGTTCAAATCATCCTGGAGTGCTCTAGTGTCCTCATTAGAATGAATTGGATGGTCTATTTTGGTGTCAGCAAATTTGCTTATGTCTCTATTTATTCCCTCGTCTATGTCGTTTATGTAAATTGTGAACAACAGGCCCAACACTGACCCCTGCGGAACCCCACTCATGATGTGCCCCCATTCTGATTTCTCCCCATTTATGCAAACACTCTGCTGCCTATTTGTCAGCCATGCTTCTACCCAGGAAAAAAATTTCTCTTGTTCCGTGTGCCTTAAGTTTCTTCAATAGACTCCTCTTCAAGGGGGGGCTCCTTGGTGTGGTGAAGAGGCTCTTGGTCTGAGGAATTAGACCTGTCAGTCTCCTTCCTCAGACCGACCCCAATTACCCCCCAATCCCCCCTTCCCTCTCCCATCCTCCCCTTTTTCCTTTCCTCCTCCCCACCCCTCCCTTTTGCCCTTCCTTTTTGGCCTTTGAGATTTTTTCCCACAGGCGCGCTAGTTCCTAGGTAGGGGAAAGGGTACCAGGGTCCATCCCATTCCATTGAGGTGCTTGGTGGTGGCATAGTTTGTCATGGGATCTGGATTGCCTGGGGATGTCCCGATCCCTCTCTGGTATCCCGGAGGGTGGCTTTGGGTGTCTTTCGGGCGACAGGTGTATCTCTGGAAGCCACCTTTTGGATTCTGGGGGTGGTGGCTGAAGGAGGTATGCTTTGTGGTGGATATCTGGCCACCCTCTCTTTTGTCCACCGAGGTAGCTCGGCAGATGTGAGGTTGCTATCCCGGATTGCTGGTTTACTGGTATGATAGGTAGGGTATGGCATGGGTTCCATGCTGCATCTGCGCTACTTGCAGTGCTGAGGTCCTCTTGGGCGCAGAGGGAGATTTCTGGCCCTTTCATTCCTCCTAGGAACTCTCTCTCCCCGGTCCCCCCTTTTTTTATTCTTTTTATTTTTCTTTTCTTTTCTTCTTTCTTCTTTCTTTTTGTTTTTAAGAAAAAAAAAGTAACCTAACCATGGAGTACCCGATCCATGACCCCGCTACCCCCAGGCCCCTTATTGTTACCGCACCCCGTTCTGACCTCGTCTCATCTTTTGGCCCCTCTTCAAGGGGGGCTCCTTGGCGTGGTGAAGAGGCTCTTGGTCTGAGGAATTAGCCCTGTCGGTCTTCTTCCTCAGACCGAACCTAATTACCCCCCATTCTCCCCTCCCCTATCCCATCCTCCCCATCCTCCCCTTTTTCCATTCCTCCTCCTCCTCCTCACCCCTCCCTTTTGCCCTTCCTCTTTTTAGCCTTCGTGATTTCTCCCACAGGCGTGCTAGTTCCTAGGTAGGGGAAAGGACACCGGGGTCGATCCCATTCCGTTGAGGTTTCTTGGCGGTGGCGTAGTTTGCCGTGGAATCTGGATTGCCTAGGGATGTCCCGATCCCTCTCCGGTATCCCGGAGTAGCTTTGGGTGTCTTTTGGGCGACGGGTGTATCTCTGGAAGCCACCTTTCGGATTCCGGGGGTGGTGGCTGAAGGAGGTATGCTTTGTGGCGGATATCCGGCCGCCCTCTCTTTTGTCCACCGAGGTAGCTCGGCAGATGTGAGGTTGCTATCCCGGATTGCTGGTTTACTGGCATGAAGGGTAGGGTATGGCACGGGTTCCATGCTGCATCTGCGCTACTAGCGGTGTCGAGTCCTCTTGGGCGCGGAGGGAGATTTCCGGCCCTTTCATTCCTCCTGGGAACTATTCCTCCCCGCTCCCCCCTTTTTTATTCTTTTTTTTGTTTTTATTTTCTTTTCTTCTTTCTTTTTTTTTCTTAAAAACAAAAAGCAAAGGAGTAACCTAACCATGGCAGCCCTAGTCCATGAAACCACTACCCCCGGGCCCCTTCTTGATACCGCACCCCATTCTGACCCTGCCTTGTGTTTAGACCACTCTTCGGACACTCCTGATGCCCCTGTACCTCTTGCTGGTGCTGTTTCCTCACCCGCTTCAGGTACCGGGGCTTCGACTGACTCCTTCGATTTGTCTGAGCTCCGCTCTCCTTTGACTATGCTTCCGGCTTCTCCCTCTACGGTACGGCAATTTTCGAATCGCCCACCCATTTCATGCCGGACCAACTCCGGTCCTACTCCTAAACGCCAACGTCAATCTCCTGATGATGCTCCGTCGTTACCTTCCCATTCTACTCGGAAACGACCGACACGTCAAGCACTCCCTCTCCACGCTCAGTTTCGGACCACACAATGGACTAAATTCTTTACTTTAAGACCAACTTCTTCTTCTGCCTACCTTTCTGACCATAGTATTGCCAAAGCGCTCCTGCGTCATGTTGGCAGAGATATTTCATTTCACGCTCTCAAGAGCGGTACGCGCATCGTCACTGTCCAGAATGCTACCCAAGCTCATGATCTTTCTCTCCTTTCGAATATCGATACTACTCCTATCACTATTGAAAAACATCTTTCTCTCAATTCTTGTAGTGGTACTGTCATTCTGCCCCATACCATAGTCCAACAGAATTTCCAGTCATGTGGCAATGACATTTTTGAACAGCTGGAACTCCAGGATCTCCCAATCCTCAAAGTAGACACTTATGTCCTTCCTGCCCGGGGGCGGAGACGTTACCCTTGCAATGTGGCTCGTTTAACTTTTGACAGCCGAGAACTCCCGTCCTCTGTATATGTCGCGGGACATCGGTTACAAGTTCGAAAGGTGATACCTACACCGCAACAATGTAGAAATTGCTGGCGTTTTGGTCACCCAGCGAAATATTGCAGATCTATGGCCGAATGCCCAGTCTGTGGTGCCGACACCCCTCAAGGAAGGTTCCTTGATGTTGGTGAGGGGCTCTTGATTTAGGGAATTGGATCTGTGCTCCAGTTCCCCAAATTAAGCCTGAATGCCTTCCACATCCCCCCCCCCAGGCGCTGTATAATCCTCCGGGTTTAGCGCTTCCCCTTGATTATAATAATAATAATGTGGTGCCGACAACCATTCTAATACATCTTGCAGTCAACCTCCATCTTGCCTTAATTGTAATGAAGCTCACCCTTCGTACTCCCGCCGTTGCCAGGTCTACTTAAATGAACGTGAAATCCGTTGCCTCAAAGAGGCAGAAGGTCTCCCTTATGCTATGGCAGTTACTCATCTCCGCCTCCAAGGGAGACTACCCCGTGTTTCTTATTCTCGTGTTTCCAAACATCCCCCCACTTCTGGGGTCCCATCTTCTGCAGCCTCCTCTGTTGTTACCCCTCCCATAGCCATTACGGCATCTAATCCTTTTGCTGTCCTTGGCTCTGACGTCCCGACTACAACTCAGTCTGTTCTCACATCTTCGCGTCCTTCCTCACAAGCCCCAGTATCGACAAGACCTCGTACGACACCTAATACCAATCGCCCCTCTACTCAGAAGTCCAAAAAATCCACATTGCTCAAATCTTCTTTGCCCCTTCCTTCCCTTCTTCCACCTCCACACGTTACCTTTCCAGTCTCTGTACCTAGTTCTTCCCCTCTCTCTGGCTCTATTACAAGTGTGGAGATTCACCCTCCTCCTCGTACTATGCCTTCCACCCCTGTCCCCTCCCAAGTTTCTCCCTCTTCTGTCACCTCCCAGGTTTCTACCTCTTCTGTCCCCCCCCACACTTCATCTCCAGTCCCTTACACTTTTCCCTCCCCCTCTACTTTGGTACAGTCCATTACTGTCCCAATCTTTACTCACCCTCCTCCTCCTATCTCCAATATGGTTTCCCATACATCTTTGAATTCAGAAACACTTGAAGCCATTTCAGAATATATTGCAGAGACTAAACCTTCAATGGACACTGATTCACTTCCTGTTCCTTCTCTTCCCTCTCCTCCATCTTCACAACCCCATTCTTCGCAACGCTCCGTTCCTTCGCTACTTGAACATCTTCCAATGCCACCACACGTTGACTTTTCTAACCCCTCTAGTCCGTAGGTGCCTTTACCTACAGATTCCTGATATTTTCTTCATCGCCAATCATGGCCTATTTACAGTGGAATATCCGCGGCCTCAGGGGTAATCGGGGTGAGCTTCAGATGTTGCTTTCCAGGTTTTCCCCTGTTGGTGCTTGCTTACAAGAACCAAAATTACACTCGGCTGTTTTCCAACCTATCTCAGGCTATAATTTATTGTATTCTTCGGATCCTTTCTCAGATGGGACCTTTAATGAAAGTGCCCTTCTTCTACGCAATGATATTCCGTACTGTCAACTATTTGTCCATACCTCGCTGCATTACACTGCAGCCCGTATCCACTTGAATAAGTGGTTTACAATATGTTCTTTATATCTCTCTCCTTCTCGAGCATTTTCTATCCCAGACTTTGCCTTTCTTGTTTCATCCTTACCACCACCACTTCTGTTACTTGGTGATTTTAATGCCCACCATTTCCTCTGGGGGGGGTCTCATTGTGACTCACGTGGCATTCAGTTGGAGGCTTTTCTTGCCTCTCACCCCCTCCATGTTTTAAATACGGGTACTCCCACCCATTTTGATCCTCGTACTCATACTCTCTCTTGCATCGATCTATCAGTCTGCTCTTCCTCCACTGCACTAGACTTCACCTGGTCTGTTCTACCAGACTTACATGACAGCGATCATTTTCCGATCATTCTTACTTCTCCTTCCTATTCACCACCTTCCCGTAGCCCTCGCTGGCAATTTGATCGGGCAAATTGGGATCTTTACTCACACCTCACTGCTTTTAGTGAGGTTCCTTCTTCATCCTCCATTGATGAGCTCCTACACATCTTCTCGACATCAGTTTATACCGCAGCTTCTCATTCTATACCCCACACCTCAGGCAGGCATTCTCAGAAGTGTGTGCCTTGGTGGTCTCCTGCTTGTGCTCGTGCAGTACGTTTGAAACGTGCTGCATGGGGCAGGTACCGGTACAATAGAACCGCTGAGAGACTTGTTGATTTTAAGCAGAAGCGTGCGATCGCTCGCCGTGTCATCCGTGAAGCTAAACGCACTTGTTGGCGAGACTATGTTTCCACCATCACCTCTGCTTCTTCTATGAGTGCAGTCTGGAAAAAAGTGAGGAAATTGAGTGGTAAATACTCTCCTGACCCGGCTCCTGTTCTACGGGTCACTGGTGTTGATATAGCAAACCCTCTCGACGTTGCCATTGAACTTGGCACACATCTGGTCCGTATTTCCCGAGGGCTCCATCTATGCCCCTCGTTTCTTTCCTCAAAGTCTGCCAGAGAGTTAGTACCCTTGGACTTTTCTTCTCTCGGAGAAGAACAGTATAATGTGCCTTTTACACTTCAAGAACTGGAGGCAACGCTCTCAGCTTGCCGATCATCGGCAGCTGGGCCTGATGACATTCATATTCGTATGTTACAACATTTACATCGGTCAGCCCTTGTAGTCCTCTTACACCTCTTCAATCTTATTTGGGCACAAGGAGTTCTTCCCCAGCTGTGGAAATCTGCCATTGTTCTCCCTTTCCGCAAACCGGGTACTACAGGACATGATGCCTCCCACTATCGCCCCATCGCTCTTACAAGTGCAGTTTGCAAAGTGATGGAACGCCTCGTAAATCGACGTTTAATGTGGTATTTAGAGACTCACAACAGTCTCTCCGCTAGTCAATATGGCTTTCGTAAGGGTCGTTCTACCATAGACCCCTTACTACGCTTGGATACGTATGTTCGTAATGCCTTTGCGAATAATCACTCAGTTATTGCCATATTTTTTGACCTTGAGAAGGCATATGACACAACTTGGAGGTATAATATTTTGGCCCAGGCCCATTCCTTAGGCCTCCGAGGCAATCTACCATCCTTCCTTAAGAACTTTTTAACTGACAGACATTTCCGTGTTCGAGTCAATAATGTTCTTTCCCCGGACTTCGTCCAAGCTGAAGGTGTCCCTCAGGGATGTGTTCTAAGCACAACACTTTTTCTCCTTGCTATAAATGATTTGGCCTCTGTTCTTCCACCCAATATTTGGTCATCACTCTATGTTGATGACTTCGCTATTGCTTGTGCAGGCGCTGACTGTCACCTTATTGCAGTTTCTCTCCAGCATGCGGTCGACCGTGTTTCCACTTGGGCCACCACACATGGGTTTAAATTTTCAAGTACCAAAACTCACCAAATTACTTTCACTAGACGCTCTGTTATCTCCGATCATCCTTTGTATCTCTATGGCTCCCGTATCCCCGAACGTGATACAGTCAGGTTTCTAGGCCTTCTCTTTGACCGTCGGTTAACCTGGAAACCTCACATTACCTCTCTGAAGGCAACTTGTCACAGCCGGCTAAACCTTCTTAAAACCCTTGCTCATCTTTCCTGGGGAGCTGATCGTCGAACTCTGCTTCGCCTACATTCAGCCCTCGTTTTATCGAAACTCGATTATGGTGACCAGATTTATTCCGCGGCCTCTCCTGCTACTCTCTCTAGCCTTAACTCTATCCATCACCAAGGCTTACGTTTGTGCCTTGGTGCTTTTCGCTCTTCCCCTGTTGAGAGCCTCTATACAGAAGCAAATGTTCCATCCTTGTCTGATCGCCGTGATGCCCATTGCCTTCGTTACTATGTACGCTCTCACGATCTACACAATCCTTCCATTTATAGAATGGTCACCGATATTAGTAGACATTCTTTATTCGTTCGCCGCCCCTGTTTGCTCCGTCCCTTTTCTCTTCGCCTACTTTCACTCTTGTCTTCCCTTCAGTTACCACCTTTATATGTTCATGTAGCATCTCACTTTTCCCTACCCCCCTGGGAAGTTCCAGCTGTTCGGGTCTGTTCTTTCTCACTCCCTTGCTCGAAAGCTCAACTGCCTACGGTGGCTTCCCGCTCTCTTTTTCTTGATCACTTCCACTCTCATTCTCATGCCACCGCTGTGTACACAGATGGCTCTAAGTCTTCAGACGGCGTCGGATTCGCAGCAGTGTTTCCGGACAGCGTCGTACGAGGGCATTTACTATCTTCAGCTAGCATTTTTACTGCTGAACTGTATGCCATTCTTGCAGCACTTATTCGTATCGCATCTATGCCTGTGTCATCATTTGTAGTAGTCTCAGACTCCCTTAGTGCTCTACAGGCTATACGAAAATTTGATACATCTCATCCCCTAGTTCTCCGTATCCAACTTTGGCTACGCCGTATCTCTACCAAACATAAAGATATTGTTTTTTGTTGGGTCCCTGGTCATGTCGACGTACAGGGCAATGAACAGGCAGACACTGCTGCGCGGTCAGCAGTATATGACCTACCAATTTCCTATCGAGGTGTTCCATTTCTGGACTATTTTGCTGCAATAGCTACCCACCTTCGCACCCGTTGGCAACAACGTTGGTCAACTCTGCTCGGTAACAAACTTCATTCTATTAAACCGAGCATAGGTTACTGGCCGTCTTCTTGTCATCAGTGCCGAGGTTGGGAGACCACTCTCTCCCGCCTTCGCATTGGCCACACTCGTCTTACTCATGGGTATCTCATGGAGAGGCACCCTGTTCCTCTCTGTGAGCAGTGTCAAGTTCCAGTATCGATTAGCCACATTCTGTTAGACTGCCCTCTCTATCAACGAGCACGCAGAATTTACCTCCAACGTCGTCTTCGTTCCCCTACTCTCTCTTTACCTTCCCTTCTTGCTGATGGACCCTCCTTTAATCCTGACTCTCTCATTGACTTCTTGACAACGACTGATTTACTCCACAAACTCTGATGATACTTTTCGCACTCCCCTCAGCCCTTTCTGGTTCAGTCTCTTGCTGCCCTTTACCCTTTCACCATCCACTGCCCCGCTGTTATCCGTAACCTGTTGCTCATCCATCTCCCTTTTGCCACCTGATGCCCTCGCTTCCTTCCTGCCCTGCAGCGCTGTATAGTCCTTGTGGCTTAGCGCTTCTTTTTGATTATAATAATAATAAATCATCTTTTGGCCACTCTTCGGACATTCCTAAGGCCCCTGTACCTCTTGCTGGTGCTGTTTCCTCACCCGCTTCAGGTACCGGGGCTTCCACCGACTCCTTCGATTTGTCTGACCTCCGCTCTCCTTTGACTATGCCTCCAGCTTCTCCCTCTACGGTGCGGCGATTTTTGAATCGCCGGCCCATCCAACGTCGGACCGACTCTGGTCCCACTTCTAAATGTCAACGACAATCTCCTAATGTTACTTCGTTACCTTCCCTTTCTACTCGGAAAAGACCGACACGTCATGCACTCCCTCTCCACACTCAGTTTCAGACCACACAATGGACTAAATTCTTTACATTAAGACCTATTTCTTCTACTGCCTATTTTTCCGACCATAGTATTGGCAAAGCGCTCTTACGCCACATTGGTAGAGATATTTCCTTTCATGCTCTTAAGAGTTGTACGCGCATCATCACAGTCCAGAATTCTACCCAAGCTCATGATCTTTCTCTTCTTTCACATATCGATACTTTTCCTATCACTATCGAAAAACATCATTCCCTCAATTCTTGTAGTGGTACTGTTATTCTGCCCCATACCATAGTCCAACAGAATTTCCAGATATGTGGCACTGACATTCTCGAACAGCTGGAACTCCAAGATCTCCCAATTCTCAAGGTAGACACTTATGTTCTTCCTGCCCGCGGGCAAAGACGATACCTTTGCAATGTGGCTCGTTTAACTTTTGACAGCCATGAACTCCCATCCTCTGTTTATGTAGCAGGACATCGGTTACAAGTTCGGAAGGTGATCCCTACACCGCAACAGTGTAGAAATTGCTGGAGATTTGGCCACCCAGCGAAATATTGCAGATCTATAGTCGAATGCCCAGTCTGTGGTGCCGATGACCATTCTAATACATCTTGCAGTCGAACTCCCTCTTGCCTTAACTGTCATGAGGCTCGCCCTTCGTACTCTTGCTGTTGCCAAGTCTACTTAAATGAGCGGGAAATTCGTTGCCTCAAAGAGGCAGAAGGTCTCCCTTATGCTATGGCAGAGTTTCTCATCTCTGACTCCAAGGGAGACTGCCCAGTGTTTCTTATTCTCGTGTTCAAAGCGTCCCCCACTTCTGGGGTCACATCTTCTGCAGCCTCCTCTGCAGTTGCCAGTCCCATAGTCACTCCTGTATCTAATTCTTTTGCTGTCCTGGGCTCAGACGTCCCTACTTCAACTCCTCAGTCTGTCCTCACTTCTTCGTGTCTGCCCTCACAAACCCAGGTATCGACAAGACCTCATACGACACCTTCTCCCAATCGTCCCTCTACTTCTCAGAGACCCAAAAAATCTCCTTTAACCCCTCCTTCCCTTCATCCACCTCCACATTTTACCTTCCCGGTCTCTGTACCCGAGTCTTCCCCTTTCACTGACTCTTTTACAAGTGTGGAGGTTCATCCTCCTCCTTTTACTGTACCTTCCTCCCCTGCCACCTCCCAGGTTTCTGCCTCTTCTGTCCCCTCCCACACTTCTCCAGTTCCCTCCACCCTTTTGCCCCCCCCCCCCTTCCTACCTTGGTACAGTCCATTACAGCTCCGATCTTTACTCAAACTCCTCCTCCTTCCATCTCCAATATTGTCTCCCATACGATGTCTCTGAACCCCGAAACACTTGAAGCATTCTCTGAATATATTGCAGAGACCAAACCATCAATGGACACTGATGCACCCTCTGTTCCTTCTTTCCTCTTCTCCATCTGCGCAACTCCTTTCTTCACAATGCACCGTTCCTTCGCTACTTGAACGTTTTCCTTTGCCACCGCATGTGGACTTTTCTAACTCTAGTCCATAGGTACCCTTACCCGCGGATTTCAGGTATCTTTATCGTTTCCAATCATGGCCTATTTACAGTAGAATATTCGTGGCCTCGGGTAATCGGGGTGAGCTTCAGATGTTGCTCTCCCAGTTTTCCCCTGTTGGTGTTTGCTTACAGGAACCAAAATTACACTCTGCCGTTATCTATCCCATCTCAGGCTATAATTTATTGTATTCTTCAGATCCTTTTCCTGATGGGACCTTTAATGAAAGTGCCTTTCTTCTACGCACTGATATTCCGTATCATCAGCTATTTGTTCATACTTCGCTGCATTACACAGCAGCCCGTATCCACTTGCATAGGTGATATACACTCTGTTCTTTGTATCTCTCTCCTTCTCGGGCATTATCTATCCCGGATATTGCCTTTTTTGTTTCGTCATTACCGCCACCACTTCTGTTACTCGGTGATTTTAATGCCCATCATTTCCTCTGGAGGGGGTCTTGCTGTGATTTCCGTGGCATTCAGTTAGAGGATTTTCTTGCTACCCACCCCCTCCATGTTTTAAATACAGGTACTCACACCCGTTTTGATCCTCGGACTCATACTCTCTCTTGCATCAATCTCTCAGTCTGCTCATCCTCCGCCGCATTAGACTTCACCTGGTCTTTTCTCCCAGATTTACATGACAGCGATCATTTCCCAACCATTCTTACTTCCCCTTCATATTCACCACCTCTTCGTAACCCACGCTGGCAATTTGATCAGGCAAATTGGAACCTTTACTCACAACTAACTGTTTTTAGTGAGGTTCCTTCTTTGTCCTCCATTGATGAGCTTTTACACCTCTTTTCGTCCTCCGTTTTAACCACAGCTTCTGAATTCTATACCCCAAACTTTGGGCAGGCATTCTCAGAAATGCATGCCTGGGTGGCCTCCTGCTTGTGCTCGTGCAGTATGTTTGAAACGCGCTGCGTGGGGCAGGTACCGGTACAATAGAACCACGGAGAGACTTCTCGATTTTAAGCAGAAGCGTGCGATCGCTCGCCGTGTTATCCATGATGCTAAATGCACTTGCTGGCGAGATTGTCTCCACCGTCACCTCTGCTTCCTCTGAGTGCAGTCTGGAAAAAAGTACGAAAACTGAGTGGTAAATATTCTCCTGACCCGGCTCCTGTTCTGCGGGTTGCCGGTGTTGATATAGCAAACCCACTAGATGTTGCCAATGAAATTGGCAATCATCTGGTCTGTATTTCTCAGTGGCTCCATCTATGCCCCTCGTTTCTTTCCTCAAAGTCTGCCAGAGTTAGCACCCTTGGACTTTTCTTCTCTCAGAGAAGAACAGTATAATGTGCCTTTTTCACTTCAGGAACTGGAGGCAACACACTCAGCTTGTCGATCATCGGCAGCTGGGCCCGACGACATTCATATTCGTATGCTACAGCATTTACATCAGTCAGCCCATGCAGTCCTATTATGTCTTTTCAATCTTATATGGTCACAATGAGTTCTTCCCCAGCTGTGGAAATCTGCCATTGTTCTCCCTTTCTGCAAACCGGGTACTACGGGACATGAAGCCTCCCACTATCGTCCCATTGCTCTTACCAGTGCAGTTTGCAAAGTGATGGAACGCCTGGTAAATAGACATTTAGTGTGGTATTTAGAGACACACGAGTGTCTCCACTCGTCAATATGGCTTTCGTAAGGGCCGTTCTACCATAGACCCCTTACTACGGTTGGATACGTATGTTCATAATGCCTTTGCAAATAACCACTCAGTTATTGCCATATTTTTTGACCTTGAGAAGGCATATGACACAACTTGGAGGTATATTATTTTGGCCCAAGCCCACTCCTTAGGCCTTCGAGGCAATCTACCATCCTTCCTTAAGAACTTTTTAACTGATAGACTTTTCCGTGTTTGGGTTAATAATGTGCTCTCCCCGGACTTTATCCAAGCTGAAGGTGTCCCCCAGGGATGTGTTCTGAGCACAACACTTTTTCTCCTTGCTATAAATGATTTGGCCTCTAGTCTTCCATCCAATATTTGGTCATCACTCTATGTTGATGACTTCGCTATTGCCTGTGTATGTGCTGACTGTCGCCTCATTACAGTTTCTCTCCAACATGCGGTCGACCGTGTTTCCAATTGGACCACCACACACGGGTTTAAATTTTCCAGTACCAAAACTCGCCAAATTACTTTCACTAGACGCTGTCATCTCCGATCATCCTTTGTACCTCTATGGCTCCCATATCCCTGAATGTGAAAGTCAGGTTTCTAGGCCTCCTCTTTGACAGTAAGTTATCCTGGAAACCTCACATTACCTCTCTGAAGGCAACTTGTCACAGCTGGCTGAACCTTCTTAAAACCCTTGCTCATCTTTCATGGGAAGCTGATCGTCGAATGCTCCTTCACCTACATTCCGCCCTCATTTTATCGAAACATGATTATGGTGACCAGATCTGTTCAGTGGCCTCTCCTGCTACTCTAGCCTTAACCCCATTCATCACCAAGGATTACGTTTATACCTTGGTGCTTTTTGCTCTTCCCCTGTTGAGAGCCTTTATGCAGAAGCGAATGTTCCATCCTTATCCGATCGCCATGATGCCCATTGCCTTTGCTACTATGTACACTCTAATTTTCTCCGCCATCCTTCCATTTATAGAATGGTCAGTGATATTAGTAGATATTCTTTATTTGTCCGCCGCCCCTGTTTGCTTCGTCCCTTCTCCCTTCACCTACATTCGCTCTTGTCTTCTCTTCAATTACCACCTCTACCCCCCTGGGAAGTTCCAGCTGTTCGAGTTTGTTCTTTCTCACTCCCTTGCACGAAAACCAAACTGTCTACGGTAGATTCCCGCTCTTTTTCTTGACCACTTCCACTCTCATTCTCATGCCATTGCAGTGTACACAGATGGCTCTAAGTCTTCTGACGGCATAGGATTCACAGCAGTGTTATCGGATAGCATCGTACGAGGGCATTTACTATCTTCGGCTAGTATCTTTACTGCTGAATTGTATGCCATTCTTGCAGCACTTATCCGTATTGCATCTATGCCTGTGTCATTATTTGTGGTTGTCTCTGACTCCTTTAGTACTTTACAGGCTATACAGAAATTTGATACACCTCACCCCTTAGTCCTCTGTATCCAACTTTGGCTACGCTGCATCTCTTCCAAGCATAAAGATATTTTTTTTGTTGGGTCCCTGGTCATGTTGACGTACAGGGCAATGAACAGGCAGACACTGCTGCGCCGTCAGCAGTACATGACCTACCAGTTTCACATAGGTGTTCCATTTACGGACTATTTTGCTGCAATAGCTACCCACCTTCACACCTGTTGGCAACAACGTTGGTCTACTCTGCTCGGTAACAAACTTCAATCTATTAAACCGAGTATAGGTTACTGGCCGTCTTCTTGTCACAAGTGTCGAGGTTAGGAGACTACTCTCTCCCGTCTTTGCATTGGCCATACTTGTCTTACTCGTGGATATCTCATGGAGAGGCGCCCTGCTCCTCTCTGAGAGACTTGTCAGGTTCCATTATCGGTCAGCCACATTCTGTTAGACTGCCCACTTTATCAACGAGCACGCAGAATTTACCTCCGTCGTCTTCGCTCCACTGCTCTCTCTTTACCTTCCCTTCTCGCTGATGGACCCACCTTTTATCCGGACTCTCTCTTTGACTTTTTGACAACAACTGACTGACTTCACAAACTCTGATACCTTCAGCCCTTTCTACCTCGATCTCTTGCTACCCTCTACCCCTGCACTATCCCCTGCCCCGCTATTTTCTGTAACCTACTGATCGCTCCTCCCTCCTTCTGCCGCCCAATACCCTCTCTTCCTTTCCTACCCTGCAGCGCTGTATAGCCCTTGTGGCTTAGCGCTTCTTTTTTATTATAATAATAATTCCCACTATGGAGGTAAGGCTTACTGGTCTATAGTTCGAAGATAAGGACCTGTCACCTGCCTTGTAAATAGGTATTACATTTGCCATTTTCCACTTATCAGGCATTATGCCAGTTTGTAGTGATATGTTAAAAAGATTAGCCGAAGGTATGATAAGTTCCTCTTTATATTCCTTTAACACCCTTGCAAACAGTTCATCAGTACCTGGGGATTTGTTAGGTTTTAGTTTGTCTATTTGTCTGAGGACCATGTCACTAGTTACCACTATCGTACATAGTTTATTATCGTCCTGTTCTACATAATCTATTATTTCAGGAATATCGCTAGTATTTTCCTGGGTAAAAACTGAGAGGAAGTAAATATTGAAAATTTCACACATATCCTTATCACTGTCAGTGATCTGACCAGAGTTACTCTTAAATGGGCCAATCTTGTCCCTAATCTTACTTCTGTATACCTGAAAGAACCCTTTTGGGTTAGTCTTTGAATCCCTTTCGACCTTAGCCTCATAATCCTTTTTGCTTTTCTTATTTCTTTCTGTCTTTAATTGAATATATTGATTTCTTAACTGTCCATCCCCTCGTTTGATATGCCTAACAATGCCTCTCTTTTGACCAACGAGATGTTTTAATCTATTGTTCATCCATTTGGAATCATTTTTGTTTGATCTAATTTCCCTACTCTGAACGAAAGTTGTCTGGGCAGCTAGAACTGCTCTGAAAAACGTCATATTGGCAACCGAGATCACCTACCTGACCCATAGTCAGGACATCTCAATTTAGCCCACCCAGGTAATTTTTCAGTCCCATGAAGTCGGCCAAGCGAATATCTGGGACAGATTTGATTGCAGTTATCTGGGTGATTCCATGATATATTAAAACTAAGTGATTTGTGATCACTTTCCCCAAGCTCATCATTAACCTCAAGAATATTAACTAGTGAATCTTTGTTGGTAAGAACCAAGTCAAGCAGATTGCTTCCTCTAGTTGGTTCTGTCACAAACTGTTCTAAAAAGCAGTCCTGAACCGTATCAAGAAAGTCACTTGACTCAAGATTTTGTCACATTGTTCCAATCAGTTTGTCTAAAGTTAAAATCTCCCATTAACGCAACATTTTCATATCTAGATGCATTATGAATTTCTTCCCATAACAGCTTAATGCACTTCCTATCAAGGTTTGGGGCCTATAAATCGCACCCAAACCTAATTTGTCATGACCCTTGAGAAACTGTAGCCAAACAGATTCTGTGTCCAATGTTTTTAATCTTGTATCATGCCTAAGACAATTTAAATTTTCTCTGACATACATTGCCACTCCACCACCCTTCCTGTTGACTCTATCAGTGTGGAATAGTTTATAACCCTGTATGTTGCATTCAGAAGGCATTTCTTTATCTTTCAGGTTGAACCAGGTCTCTGTTATACCAATAATATCTATTTTACCTACACTTGCAAGTAATCTTAGTTCATCTATCTTATTTCTTAGACTCCTACTATTTGTATAGTAAACCTTAAGGGAGCTAGTCACTCGTTGCCCTTTACTATCTCTGTTTGTTGATCAATTGATTTGCCATTACTAGCAGCTTTATTTTGAATCTTGTCTCCCAGACACATCCCCGAGGCATCCCAGCAATAACTGCTGTTTTCAACCCTAATACTGCAGCCTGATTGTTTCCCACAAACATCCATACCTCTATAATCTGTCAGTTTAAATTCCTGGACAAGTCATCAATTACCCTCTCAATCGAATTGGCTAATGCAACCACTCCAGCCCCAGAGAGATGAACCCCATCCCTTGCATACATATCACGTTTGCCAAAGAATAGGCCCTAGTTATCAATGAATGTGATTGCAAGGTCCTTGCGGTACCTGTCTAGCCAGCAATTTATACCAATTGCCCTAGACATCCATTCATTGCCCACTCCCTTTCTAGGCAAGATGCTACATATGACTGGGATCCTGCCCATACACCTCACTACTTCTATGGCTGACCTGTACTTATCCAGCAGCTCCTGTCCCCTGCCCTTCCCAATGTCATTACCCCCAGCACTAAGACAGATAATGGGCTTGTTCCCATTACCTGACATAATATTATCCAACCTGCTGACTGTCACCAACACCATCTCCTGGAAGGCACACCCTCTGTCTGACCTTTGTCTCTGCTACAAAAAGCACGGTATATCTTACCTTGATTAGCAGGGGAATCAGTAGGACCTTCAGCCTCACTAACCAACTTAGTGCACTCGTCCTGGAGAACAGAGAATCGATTTCCTACCTTCACATCTTCTCTGTTAACCCTCATTATCTTCCTTCTTCCTGAACTGTGAACCACTTGCCACTTAAAGCGGCTGCCACTGTCACTGCTAGTGACCATTTCCTCCATACCAGCTAAATCCTTCTCACACTCATTCCCAAACTCATCTAGGCGAAGCTTCAGCCTCCTATTTTCCTCCTGAAGAAGTAGAACCTTCTTCAACACCTGAACCTGAGATTCTAAAACACTACAAGAAGAGATGGTGCTTGGTAACACACCACACTAACTCCCAGAGAGTTTAGGACAGGTCTGACCACAGGTGACCACTGACCTCAGCGTACTCGATTAACTTTCAACAGCCGTGAACTCCCATCCTCTGTTTATATAGCAGGACATCATTTCCATGTTCGAAAGGTGATCCCTACACCGCAATAGTGTAGAAATTTCTGGCGATTTGGTCACCCAGCGAAATATTACAGGTCTGTAGCTGAATGCCCAGTCTGTGGTGCTGATGACCATTCTCATACGTCTTATAGTCGACCTACCTCTTGGCTTAATTGTCACAAGGCTCACCCTTCTTACTCTCACCGTTGCCAAGTCTACTTAAATGAGCGAGAAATCCATTGCCTCAAAGAGGCAGAAGGTTTCCCCTGTGCTATGGCAGTTTGTCATCTACGCCTCCAAAGGAGACTACCCCGTATTTCTTATTCTTGTGTTTCTAAATGTCCCCCCCACCTCTGGGGTCCAAATCTTCTGCAGCCTCCTCTTTGGTTACCCCTTCCATAGTCACTCCTGTCTCAAATTCTTTTGCTGTCCTGGACTCGGAAGTCCCTACCTCAACACTTCAGTCAGTTCTCACTTCTTCGTGTTCTCCCTCACAAGTCCTGGTATTGGCAAGACCTCGTACAACACCCCCTCCCAATTGCCCCAATTGCTCAAATCTCCTTTAACCCCTCCTTCCCTTCTTCCACCTCCACATTTTACCTTTCCAGTCTCTGTACCTGGTTCTTCCCCTCTCACGGGCTCTGTTACAAGTGTGGAGGCTCACCCTCCTCGTATTGTGCCTTCCTCCCCTGTCGCCTCCCAAGTTTCTTCCTCTTCTGCCCCCTCCCAGGTTTCTGCCTCCCCTCCCACACTTCTCCAGTTCCCTCTGCCCTTTTGTCCCCCCTACTTTGGTACAGTCCATTACTGTCCCAATCTTTACTTACCCTCCTCCTTCCATCTCCAATATTGTTTCCCATACAATGTCTTTGAATTCTGAAACACTTGAAGCTGTCTCAGAATATATTGCAGAGACTAAACCATCAATGGACACTGATTCACCTCCTGTTCCTTCTCTTTCCTCTCCTCCATCTTTCTTCGCAGTGCTCCGTTCCTTCGCTACTTGAACGTTTTCTGCTGGCACCACATGTGGACTTTTCTAAACCATCTAGTCCATAGGTACCCTTGCGGATTTCTGGTATCTTTCTCGTTGCCAACCATGGCCTATTTACAGTGGAATATCCGTGGCCTCGGGTAATTGGGGTGAGCTTCAGATGTTGCTCTCCTGGTTTTCCCCTGTTGGTGTTTGCTTACAAGAACCAAAATTACACTCCGCTGTTATCTATCCCATCTCATGATATAATTTATTGTATTCTTCGGATCTTTTTTCTGATGGGACCTTTAATGAAAGTGCCCTTCATCTACACACTGATATTCTGTACCATCAGCTATTTGTTCATACTTCGCTGCATTACATTGCAGCCTGTATCCACATTCATAAGTGGTATACAATCTGTTCTTTGTATCTCTCTCCTTCTTGTTCATTATCTATCCCGGATGTTGCCTTTCTTGTTTCGTCCTTACTGCCACCACTTCTGTTACTTGGCGATTTTAATGCCCATCATTTCCTCTGGGGGGAGAGTCTCAATAATGTAAATGTGTGTGTGTGTGTGTGTGTGAAGGTGTGTGTACTCACCTATTTGGGGTTGCAGGGGTCAATTCATAGCTCCTGGCCCTGCCTCTGCCTCTTCACTGATTGCTACTAGGTCCTCTCTCTGCTCCATGAGCTTTATCATACCTCGTCTTAAAACTATGTATGTTTCTGCTTCCACTACATCACTTGCCAGACTGTTCCACTTCCTAACAACTCCGTGGCTGGAGAAATACTTCCTAACATCCCTTTGGCTCATCCAAGTCTTCAACTTCCAATTGTGATCCCTTGTTTTTCTGTCCAATCTCTGGAACATCCTGTCTCTGTCCACCTTATCTATTCCATGCAGTATTTTGTATGTCGTTATCACGTCACCCCTGACCCTCCTGTCCTCCAGTGTCGTCAGACCGATTTCCCTTGTTCTTTCTTCATAGGACATTCCCCTTAGCTCTGGAACCAGCCTTGTTGCAAACCTTGTCACTTTCTCCAATTTCTTGACATGCTTGACCAGGTGTGGGTTCCAAACTGGTGCTGCATACTCAAGTATGGGCCTGACATTCACAGTGTATAGAGTCTTGAACGATTCCTTACTGAGGTATCGGAACGCTGTTCTCAGGTTTGCCAGGCGCCCATATGCCGCAGCAGTTATTTGGTTAATGTGGGCTTCTGGCAATGTCCTCGGTGTTATACTCGCCCCCAGATCTTTCTCCTTGAGTGAGGTTTGCAGTCTTTGGCCTCCTAGCCTATACTCTGCCTGCGGTCTTCTTTGCCCTTCCCCGATCTTCATGATTTTGCATTTGGCAGGGTTAAATTCTAGGAGCCAGTTGCTGAACCACGTGTCCAGCCTTTCCAGATCTCTTTGTACACCTGTCTGGTCTGCATCTGGTTTAATTCTCCTCATTAACTTCACATCATCTGCAAATAAGGACACTTCTGAGTCTATCCCTTCCATCATGTCATTCACATACGCCAAGAATAGCACTGGTCCTAGGAATGAGCCCTGTGGGACCCCGCTCGCCACAGGTGCCCACTGTGATACCTCATCATGTATCATGACTCGCTGTTGCCTCCCTGTCAGGTACAGTATTCTCTGATCCATTGCAGTGCCCTTCCTGTTATACATGCCTGATCCTCTAACTTCTGCACTAATCTCTTGTGAGGAACTGTGTCAAAGGCCTTCTTGCAGTCCAAGAAAATGCAATCGACCCACCCTTCCCTCTCGTGTCTTACTTCAGTTACCTTGTCATATAACTCCAGTAGGTTTGTGATGCAGGATTTACCTTCTGTGATTCCATGCTGGCTGTCATTTATAACCTTGTTCCATTCCAGGTGCTTCACACTCCTCCTGATAATCTTCTTCATGACTTTGCATACTATACATGTCAGTGACACTGGTCTACAGTTTAGTACTTTGTTTCTGTCCCCTTTCTCGAAGATGGGGATCACATTTGCTGTCTTCCATACATCAGGTAGTTGCCCAGTTTTAAGGGATGTGTTGAAGATTGTGGTTAGTGGCACACACACTGTCTCTGCTCCCCCTATGTGTGTGCGTGTGCTCGCCTAGTTGTGGTTGCAGGGGTCGAGTCTCAGCTCCTGGCCCAGCCTCTTCACTGGCCACTACTCAGTCACTCTACCTGCTCCGTGAGCTTTATCATAGCTCTCCTTAAAGCTGTGTATAGATCCTGCCTCTACTACATCACTTCCCAGACTAGTCCACTTCCTGACAACTCTGTGAATGAAGAAATACTTCCTGACATCCCTGTGGTTCATCTGAGTCTTTAACTTCCAACTGTGACCCCTTGTTGCTGTGTTCCATCTCTGGAACATCCTGTCTCTGTCCAGCTTGTCTATTCCTCTCAGTATTTTATATGTCATTATCATATCTCCCCTCTCTCTCCTGTCTTCCAGTGTCATCAGGTTGATTTCCCTTAACCTCTTCTCCTAGGACATACCCCTTAGCTCCAGGACTAGTCTTGTTGAAAACCTTTGCACTTTCTCTAGTTTCCTTACATGCTTGGCTAGGTGAGTGTTCCAAACTGGTGCTGCCTACTCCAGTATAGGCCTAATGTACACAGTGTACAGGGTCCTGAATGACTCCTTATTAAGATGTCAGAATGTTGTTCTCAGGTTTGCCAATCGCCCGTATGCTGCCACAGTTATTTGGTCGATGTGCATCTCAGGAGATGGGGTGTGTTTAACACCGGGCACAAGATCCTTTTCCTAGAGTGAGGTTTGTAGTCTCTGGCCCCCTAGACTGTGTTCCGTCTTTGGTCATCTTTACCCTTCCCCAGTCTTCATGACTTTGCACTTGCTGAGGTTGAACTCCAGGAGCCAGTTGGAGGACCAGTCCTGCAGCCTGTCCAGATGCCTCTGTAGTTCTGCCTGGGCCTCATTCAGTTGAATTCTTCTCATCAACTTCACATCATCTGCAAACAGGGACACGTCGGAGTTTATTCCTTCCGTCATGTCGTTCCCAAATACAAGAAACAGTACTGGTCCTAGGACTGATGCCTGTGGCACCCTGCTCGTTACAGGCACCTACTCTGACATCTCACCACGCACCATGACTCGCTGTTGTCTTCCTGACGGGTATTCCCTGATCCATTGTAGTGCCTTCCCTGTTATCCCTGCTAGGTCCTCAAGCTTTTGCACTAATCTCTGGTGTGGAACTGTGTCAAATGCCTTCTTACAGTCCACAAGAAAATGCAATCTACCCATATGCAACATATGGGAATGTTAACATGACTCACGAAATCGTAATGCCATGATTGCAAACAGACCATACCATGGGTGGGGATAGAACCCACGATCAGAGAGTCTCAGAACCCCAGACAGTCATGTTAGCCACTAGACCAGCTAGCCACAATAAGATTCGTCCAACTAGATATATTTCTACATCATAGGAAAGTTAGCATAGGCACCACTGTGACCACAAATGCAAGTTTTTTTTTTTGGTCCAGTGGCTAACGCGATGGTCTGGAGTTTTGAGACTCTCTGATCACGGGTTCTATCCTCGCCCGTGGTAGGGTTTATGGGAATCTTCATTGAAGAAACGTTTCGCCACACAGTGGCTTCGTCAGTCCAGTACAAAGCAGGAATGTATAAGGAGAGAAGGAGTTTGAGGTTATCATTCCCTCAGCCAGGAATCATGTGTTCAGTCCATCAGTCTTGTAGGAAGTATAGCATAGGGTCAGAGAGGTGGCTTATATACTGCAGCCAGGTGAGTTGAAGCAGCAGGAGGCAGGATCACAGTGGGACCATCCACTAGTGTAAGTAGGTCTTTGCAGCCAGGTGAGTTGAAGCAGCAGGAGGCAGGATCACAGTGGGATCATCCACTAGTGTAAGTAGGTCTTCATCCAAAGGTATCCACACACTAGCCAGAACTGTTGGTATCCACACACTAGCCAGAACCCGGCTGGTATTCACACTAGCCAGAACCCGGCTGGTATTCACACTAGCCAGAACTCGGCTGGTATTCACACTAGCCAGAACTCGGCTGGTACTCACATTAGCCAGAACTTGGCTGGTATCCACACACTAACAAGAACCCTGCTGGTATCCTCACACTAGCCAGAACCCTGCTGGTATCCTCACACTAGCCAGAACCCTGCTGGTATCCTCACACTAGCCAGAACCCTGCTGGTATCCTCACACTAGCCAGAACCCTTCTGGTATCCTCACACTAACCAGAACCCTGCTGGTATCCACACACTAGTCAGAACCCTGCTGGTATCCACGCATTAGCCAGGTCTCTGCTGGTATCCACATGCTAGCCAGGACTCTGCTGGTATCCACACGCTAGCCAGATCTCTTTTGGTATCCACATACTAGCCTGAACTCTGCTGGTATCCACACACTAGCCAGAGAGCACAAATTAGCCACACATTAGCCATGAGAGCAAGTTTGAGAGCAGGGGTCGTGACACTGAAAGTGTTAATCTTAAGGTAGTCTTAAATTTGCCAGAAATGCTCTGGCTTTCTGCATGTACACTCAAATGTCATTCACCTTTGTACAAAGATTGTATCATGCTGTAATAAAGTATATTATTATTATTATTATTCCTCTTCAAGGGGGGGCTCCTTGGCGTGGTGAAGAGGCTCTTGGTCTGAGGAATTAGACCTATTGGTCTTCTTCCTCAGACCGAACCTAATTACCCCCCAATCTCCCCTCCCCTATCCCATCCTCCCCTTTTTCCTTTCCTCCTCCTCCTCCCCACCCCTCCCTTTTGCCCTTCCTCCTTTCGGCCTTTGGGATTTCTCCCACAGGCGTGCTAGTTCCTAGGTAGGGGAAAGGATACCGGGGTCCATCCCATTCCATTGAGGTTCTTGGCGGTGGCGTAGTTTGCCGTGGAATCTGGATCGCCTGGGGATGTCCCGATCCCTCTCCGGTATCCCGGAGTAGCTTTGGGTGTCTTTCGGGCGACGGGTGTATCTCTGGAAGCCACCTTTCGGATTCCGGGGGTGGTGGCCGAAGGAGGTATGCTTTGTGGCGGATATCCGGCTGCCCTCTCTTTTGTCCACTGAGGTAGCTCGGCAGATGTGAGGTTGCTATCCCGGATTGTTAGTTTACTAGCATGATGGGTAGGGTATGGCACGGGTTCCATGCTGCATCTGCGCTACTTGCGGTGCTGAGGTCCTCTTGGGCACGGAGGGAGATTTCTGGCCCTTTCATTCCTCCTAGGAACTATCCCTCCCCGGTCCCCCTTTTTTTTCTTTTTTTTATTTTTATTTTTTCTTTCTTTTTTTTCTTAACAAAAAGAAAGAAGTAACCTAACCATGGCAGCCCTAGTCCATGAACCTCTTACCCCCGGGCCCCTTCTTGATACCGCATCCCGTTCTGACCCCGCCTCATCTTTGGACCACTCTTCAGACACTCCTCATGCCTCTGTACCTCTTGCCGGTGCTGTTTCCTCACCCGCTTCAGGTACTGAGGCCTCGACTGACTCCTTCGATTTATCGGACCTTCGCTCTCCTCTGACTATGCTTCTGGCCTCTCCCTCTACAGTGCGGCAATTTTCAAATCGCTGACCCGTTCCACGTCGGACCAACTCTGGTCCCACGCCTAAACGCCAATGACAGTTACCTGCTGATGATACTTCTCCACCTTCTCGTTCTTCTCAGAAATGATCGACACGTCCTTCACTACCTTTCCACGCTCAGTTTCAGACTGAACAATGGACTAAATTCTTCACTTTACGACCGACTTCCTCTGCTGCCTATCTTTCTGACCACAGTATTGGCAAGGCACTCCTACGCCATGTTGGTAAAGATGTTTCTTTTCATGCTCTTAAGAGCGGTACGCGCATCATTACCGTACAGAATGCTACCCAGGCTCATGAGCTCTCTTGTCTTTCCCATATCGATACTGTTCCTGTCACTCTTGAAAAACATCATTCCCTCAATTCTTGTAGTGGTACCGTCATTCTGCCCCATACCATAGTTCAACAAAATTTCCAGACATGTGGCACTGACATTCTTGAACAGCTGGAACTCCAAGATCTCCCAATCCTCAAGGTAGACACTTACGTTCTTCCTGCCCGCGGGCAGAGACGATACCCTAGCAATGTGGCTCGTTTAACTTTTGACAGCCGAGAACTCCCATCCTCAGTTTATATAGCAGGACATCGGTTACAAGTCCGAAAGGTGATCCCTACACTGCAACAGTGTAGAAATTGCTGGTGATTTGGCCATCCAGCGAAATATTGCAGATCTATCGCCGAATGCCCAGTCTGTGGTGCCGATGACCATTCTCATACGTCTTGCAATCGATCTCCCTCTTGCCTTAACTGTCATGAGGCTCACCCTTCGTACTCTCGCCGTTAAGTCTATTTAAACGAGCGGGAAATCCGTTACCTCAAAGAGACAGAAGGTCTCCCTTATGCCATGGCAGTTTCTCATCTCCGCCTCCAAGGGAGACTCCCACGTGTTTCTTATTCCCGTGTTTCAAAACGTCCCCCCACTTCTGGTATCCCATCTTCTACACCCACCTCTGTGGTTACCTCTCCCATAATCACTCCTGTATCTAATCCTTTTGCTGTCCTCGGCTCTGACGTCCCTACTTCAACGCCTCAGTCTAATCTCGCTTCTTCGAGTTCTCTCTCACAAGCCTCAGTATCGACGAGACCTCGTACGACACCTCCTCCCAATCGTCCCTCTACTTCTCAAAAGTCAAAAAAAGGTCCGTTAACACCTCCTACCCATCTTCCACCTCCTCATTTTACCCTCCCTGTCTCTGTCCCTGGTTCTTCCCCTCTCACTGGCTCAGTTACAAGTGTAGAGGTTCACCCTCCTCCTCGTACTGTACCTTCCTCCCCTGTTCCCTCCCAAGTTTCTTCCTCTTCTGCCATCTCCCAGGTTCCTGCCTCTTCTGTCCCCTGCCATGCTTCTCCAGTTCCCTCCACCCTTTCGCCCCCCCCCCCCTACCTTGGTACAGTCCAATACAGTTCCAATCTTTACTCATCCTCCCCCTACCATTTCCAATATTGTCTCCCATACGACATCTCTGAATTCCAAAACACTTGAAGCAATCTCTGAATATATTGCAGAGACCAAACCATCAATGGACACTGATCCACCTTCCGCTCTTTCTCTCGCCTCTGCTCCATCTGTGCAACTCCTTTCTTCACAGTGCACCATTCCTTCACTGCTTGAACGTTTTCCACTGCCTCCGCATGTGGACTTTTCTAACCCCTCTAGTCCGTAGGAACCCTTACCTGCGGATTTCAAGTATCTTTATCATTGCCAATCATGGCCTATTTACAGTGGAATATACGCGGCCTCAGGGGTAATCGGGGTGAGCTTCAGATGTTACTCTCCCAGTTTGCGCCTGTTGGTGTTTGCTTACAGGAACCAAAATTACACTCTGCTGTTATTTCTCACATCTCAGGCTATAATTTATTGTATTCTTCAGATCCTTTTCCTGATGGGACCTTTAATGAAAGTGCCCTTCTTCTACGCACTGATATTCCGTACCATCAGCTATTTGTTCATACTTCGCTGCATTACACAGCAGCCCGTATCCACTTACATAGGTGGTATACGCTCTGTTCTTTATATCTCTCTCCTTCTCGGGCATTATCTATTCCGGATTTTGCCTTCCTTGTTTCGTCATTACCGCCACCGATTCTGTTACTTGGTGATTTTAATGCCCACCATTTCCTCTGGGGGGGGGGTCTCACTGTGATTCCCGTGGAATTCAGTTAGAGGCTTTTCTTGCCACCCACCCCCTCCATGTTTTAAATACAGGTACTAGCACCCATTTTGATCCTCGGGCTCTTACTCTCTCTTGCATCGATCTCTCAGTCTGCTCTTCCTCCGCCGCATTAGACTTCACTTGGTCTGTTCTCCCGGACTTACATGACAGTGATCATTTCCCAATAATTCTTACTTCCCCTTCATATTCGCCACCTATTCGCACCCCACGCTGGCAATTTAATCGGGCAAATTGGAACCTTTACTCACACTTAACTGTTTTTAAAGAGGTTCCTTCTTCGTCCTCCATCGATGAGCTTTTACACCTCTTCTCGTCCTCCGTTTTCACCGCAGCTTATCATTCTATACCCCAAACTTCAGGCAGGCATTCTCAGAAATGCGTGCCTTGGTGGTCTCCTGCTTGTGCTCGTGCAGTACGTTTGAAACGCGCTGCATGGGGCAGGTACCGGTACAATAGAACCACAGAGCGACTCTTTGATTTTAAACAGAAGCGTGCAATCGCTCGCCATGTCATCCGTGATGCTAAACGCACTTGCTGGCGAGATTGTCTCCACCATCACCTCTGCTTCCTCTGAGTGCAGTCTGGAAAAAAGTACGAAAACTGAGTGGTAAATATTCTCCTGACCCGGCTCCTGTTCTGCGGGTTGCCGGTGTTGATATAGCAAACCCACTAGATGTTGCCAATGAAATTGGCAATCATCTGGTCCGTATTTCTCAGGGACTCCATCTATGCCCCTCATTTCTTTCCTCAAAGTCTGCCAGAGAGTTAGCACCCTTGGACTTTTCTTCTCTCAGAGAAGAACAGTATAATGTGCCTTTTACACTTCAAGAACTGGAGGCAACACTCTCAGCTTGTCGATCATCGGCAGCTGGGCCCGACGACATTCATATTCGTATGCTACAACATTCACATCAGTCAGCACTTGCAGTCCTATTATGCCTTTACAATCTTATTTGGTCACAAGGAGTTCTTTCACAGCTGTGAAAATCCGCCATTGTTCTCCCTTTCCGCAAATCAGGCACTACGGGACATGAAACCTCCCACTATCGTCCCATTGCTCTTACTAGTGCAGCTTGCAAAGTAATGGAACGCCTAGTAAATAGACATTTAGTGTGGTATTTAGAGACACACAACAGTCTCTCCACTCATCAGTATGGCTTTCGTAAGGGACGTTCTACCATAGACCCCTTACTACACTTGGATACGTATGTTCGTAATGCCTTTGCGAATATCTACTCAGTTATTGCCATATTTTTTGACCTTGAGAAGGCATATGACACAACTTGGAGGTATAATATTTTAGCCCAAGCTCACTCCTTAGGCCTTCGAGGCAATCTACCATCCTTCCTTAAGAACTTTTTAACTGACAGGCATTTCCGTGTTCAGGTTAATAATGTGCTCTCCCTGGACTTTATCCAAGCTGAAGGTGTCCCCCAGGGATGTGTTCCGAGCACAACACTTTTTCTCCTTGCTATTAATGATTTGGCCTCTAGTCTTCCATCAAATATTTGGTCATCACTCTATGTTGATGACTTCGCTATTGCCTGTGCAGGCGCTGACTGTCACCTCATTACAGTTTCTCTCCAACATGCAGTCGACCGTGTTTCCAATTGGGCCACCACACGTGGGTTTAAATTTTCCAGCACTAAAACCCACCAAATCACTTTCACTAGACGCTCTGTCATCTCCGATCATCCTTTGTACCTCTATGGCTCCCGTATCCCTGAACGTGATAGTCAAGTTTCTGGGCCTCCTCTTTGATCGTAGGTTATCCTGGAAACCTCACATTACCTCTTTGAAGGCAACTTGTCACAGCCGGCTGAACCTTCTTAAAACCCTTGCTCATCTTTCATGGGGAGCTGATCGTCGAACCCTCCTTCGCCTACATTCCACCCTTATTTTATCGAAACTTGATTATGGTGACCAGATCTATTCAGCAGCATCTCCTGCTACTCTCTCTAGCCTTAACCCCATTCATCACCAAGGATTACGTTTATGCCTTGGTGCTTTTCGCTCTTCCCCTGTCGAGAGCCTCTATGCAGAAGCGAACGTTCCATCCTTATCCGATCGCCGTGATGCCCATTGCCTGCACTACTATGTACGCTCTCATGATCTCCACAATCCTTCCATTTATAGAATGGTCACTGATATTAGTAGACATTCTTTATTTGTTCGCCGCCCCTGTTTACTCCGTCCCTTCTCTCTTCGCCTTCATTCGCTCTTGTCTTCTCTTCAACTACCACCTTTCTATGTACATGTAGCATCTCACTTTTCCCTACCCCCCTGGGAAGTTCCAGCTGTTCGAGTCTGTTCTTTCTCCCTCCCTTGCTCGAAAGCCCAACTGTCTACGGTCGCTTCCCGCTCTCTTTTTCTTGACCACTTTCACTCTCATTCTCATGCCATTGCTGTGTACACAGATGGCTCTAAGTCTTCTGACGGCATAGGATTCACAGCAGTGTTTCCGGACAGCGTCGTACAAGGGCATTTACTATTTTCAGCTAGTATTTTTACTGCTGAATTATATGCCATCCTTACAGAACTTATCCGTATTGCATCTATGCCTGTCATCATTTGTGGTTGTCTCAGACTCCCTTAGTGCTTTACAGGCTATACAAAAATTTGATACACCTCACCCCTTAGTCCTCCGTATCCAACTTTGGCTACGCCGCATCTTTACCAAGCATAAAGATATTGTTTTTTGTTGGGTCCCTGGTCATGTTGACGTACAGGGCAATGAACAGGCAGACACTGCTGCGCAGTCAGCAGTACATGACCTACCAGTTTCTTATAGAGGTATTCCATTTACGGACTATTTTGCTGCAATATCTTCCCACCTTCACACCCGTTGGCAACAACGTTGGTCTACTATGCTCGGCAACAAACTTCAATCTATTAAACCGAGTATAGGTTACTGGCCGTCTTCATATCACCAGTGTCGAGGTTGGGAGACTACTCTCTCCCGTCTTCGCATTGGCCATACTCGTCTTACTCATGGATATCTCATGGAGAGGCGTCTTGCTCCTCTCTGTGAGAATTGCCAAGCTCCATTATCAGTCAGCCACATTCTGTTGGACTGCCCACTTTATCAACGAGCACGCAGAATTTACCTCTGTCGTCGTCTTCGCTCCGCTGCTCTCTCTTTACCTTCCCTTCTCGCTGATGGATCCACCTTTCATCCGGACTCTTTCATTGACTTTTTGACAACAACTGACTTACTTCACAAATTCTGATACCTTCAGCCCTTTATACTTCAATTTCTTGCTACCCTCTACCCCCGTACTATCCCCTGCCCCGCTGTTTTCTGTAACCTTCTGATCATCCCCCCCTCCCTTCTGCCATCCAATTCCCTTGCTTCCTTCCCTACCCTGCAGCGCTGTATAGCCCTTGTGGCTTAGCGCTTCTTTTTTATTATAATAATAATAATCAGATACCCCACCAAATGACTACCTCACTGGCAACTACCCGAACACACTGTTCCTAGCTCCGACTAACCCATACAAAGTCTCCCTTATTATCAACGCACTGAAAAACAAGGCAGGAGATTTAAATACCTTACCACCCTTTATATACAAAAAAGCGTCACAAGTACTATCACCAATCATTGCAACACTCTTTAACAAATCCATTGAATCCTCCACCTTCCCTACAGTTCTCAAAATAGCAAGGGTCACCCCGATCCATAAAGGAGGAGACCAAACAGAGTTGTATAACTATAGGCCAATATCCAATTTACACCCTCTCTCAAAAATCTTTGAAAAATTAATTCATAAACGAATCTACTCCTACCTCATCTCCCAAAACATACTCAACCCCTGCCAATTTGGATTCAGGCCTAATAAAAATACTAATGATGCTATTATACACATGCTAGAACATATATACAATGCAATAGAGAAAAAAGAAGTCCCACTGGGGATCTACATTGACTTAAGTAAAGCTTTTGATACAGTTGACCATGACTTGCTCCACGTAAAATTGTCACACTATGGTATTAGAGGGCACTCCCTCAACTACCTCAAGTCTTACCTCAGCAACAGAAGCCAATATGTGTACGCAAATGGGGCAAGCTCTTCCGCACAACTAATTACAGTTGGTGTCCCACAGGGAAGTGTCCTTGGCCCTCTTCTCTTTCTCCTATACATAAATGACCTACCAAATGCTTCGCAATTACTCAAACCCACACTTTTTGCAGATGACACTACATACGTCTTCTCTCAATCGAACCCAGTCACACTAGCCAATACTGTAAACACCGAATTACAGAAAATATCTACCTGGATGAGGACTAACAAACTTACACTAAACATTGACAAAACCTACTTCATTCAGTTTGGTAACAGAGCTACAGATGTACCTCTTAACATAACGATAAACGGATCACCTATCACAAAGCTAACAGAGGGAAAATTCTTAGGAATCCACCTCGATAATAGACTCAAATTTCATACACATGTACAACAAATTTCTAAGAAAATTTCCAAGACTGTAGGCATACTATCGAAGATACGGTACTATGTTCCACAGTCAGCCCTCCTGGCCCTTCATCACTCTCTTATTTACCCCTATCTCACCTATGGAATTTGTGCATGGGGCTCAACAACAATTAACCATCTCAGACCACTAATTACCCAACAAAAGGCTGCAGTTAGAATGATAACAATTTCTCACTACAGGCAACACACTCCACCAATATTCAAAACACTCAACCTACTCACCATACAAAACATCCATACTTATTATTGCACCTATTACATACATAGAACACTTAACTCTGATATTAACCCTCCCCTCAAACATCTCCTTGCCAACCTCAACAGAACACATGACCATAACACAAGGCACAGATCACTCTTTGATGTTCCTCGTGTCCATCTCACGCTATGCAAAAACTCAATGCACATAAAAGGCCCTAAAATCTGGAATTCATTACCTGTAAATATAAAAGAAACATTACCTGTTTACAAATTCAAGTCTCTTCTCAAAGTTCACTTACTCACTCAAAACCAAATAAATACTGAATAGCTGAACCTTATAAATTGTATTTCCAAAATGTTACTCACAATTATATCACATAAATGTTAAACCTAGGACCCAATCTAACTTTATTTTGTTAAATACACTACCTAACAAAATTCTCCATTCTACTGAATGAACAGCAATGCATGCAACCATATGAGCTGTCTTTGTAATACTCATTTGTGCTTTATAGTTATCTGTTTACAATGTCTTATCACTGATTTCATCATTGCTTAGTTAATCTTAAGTTAATTTTAAGCCAGCCCGTTATGCTATGCATATATGTGGCTTTGGCATGCTGCTCTTACCTGTACCTCTGTATGTATGCTTAAATTTCTAAATAAATAAATAAATAAATTGCCTGTGCAGGCGCTGACTGTCACCTCATTACAGTTTCTCTCCAACATGCAGTCGACCGTGTTTCCAATTGGGCCACCACATGTGGGTTTAAATTTTCCAGCACTAAAACCCACCAAATTACTTTCACTAGACGCTCTGTCATCTCCGATCGTCCTTTGTACCTCTATGGCTCCCGTATCCCTGAACGTGATAGTCAAGTTTCTGGGCCTCCTCTTTGATCGTAGGTTATCCTGGAAACCTCACATTACCTCTTTGAAGGCAACTTGTCACAGCCGGCTGAACCTTCTTAAAACCCTTGCTCATCTTTCATGGGGAGCTGATCGTCGAACCCTCCTCCGCCTACATTCCACCCTTATTTTATCGAAACTTGATTATGGTGACCAG
This sequence comes from Cherax quadricarinatus, assembly GCF_038502225.1. Lineage (NCBI taxonomy): Eukaryota > Metazoa > Arthropoda > Malacostraca > Decapoda > Parastacidae > Cherax > Cherax quadricarinatus. Next base: position 1,478,419 of record NC_091336.1, read on the forward strand.
ATCTATTCAGCGGCATCTCCTGCTACTCTCTCTAGCCTTAACCCCATTCATCACCAAGGATTACGTTTTTGCCTTGGTGCTTTTCGCTCTTACCCTGTTGAGAGCCTCTATACAGAAGCGAACGTTCCATCCTTATCCGATTGCCGTGATGCCCATTGCCTGTGCTACTATGTACACTCTCATGATCTCCGCAATCCTTCCATTTATAGAATGGTCACTGATATTAGTAGACGTTCTTTATTTGTTCGCCGCCCCTGTTTGCTCCATCCCTTCTCTCTTCGCCTTCATTCGCTCTTGTCTTCTCTTCAACTACCACCTTTCTATGTACATGTATCATCTCACTTTTCCCTACCCCCCTGGGAAGTTCCAGCTGTTCGAGTCTGTTCTTTCTCCCTGCCTTGCTCGAAAGCCCAACTGTCTATGGTCGCTTCCCGCTCTCTTTTTCTTGACCACTTTCACTCTCATTCTCATGCCATTGCCGTGTACACAGATGGCTCTAAGTCTTCTGACGGCGTAGGGTTCGCAGCAGTGTTTCCGGACAGCGTCGTACAAGGGCATTTACTATCTTCGGCTAGTATTTTTGCTGCTGAATTGTATGCCATCCTTACAGCACTTATCCGTATTGCATCTATGCCTGTGTCATCATTTGTGGTTGTCTCAGACTCCCTTAGTGCTTTACAGGCTATACAAAAATTTCATACACCTCACCCCTTAGTCCTCCGTTTCCAACTTCGGCTACGCTGCATCTTTACCAAGCATAAAGACATTGTTTTTTGTTGGGTCCCTGGTCATGTTGACGTACAGGGCAATGAACAGGCAGACACTGCTGCGCGGTCAGCAGTACATGACCTACCAGTTTCTTATAGAGGTATTCCATTTACGGACTATTTTGCTGCAATATCTTCCCACCTTCACACCCGTTGGCAACAACGTTGGTCTACTATGCTCGGCAACAAACTTCAATCTATTAAACCGAGTATAGGTTACTGGCCGTCTTCTTATCACCAGTGTCGAGGTTGGGAGACTACTCTCTCCCGTCCTCTTCAAGGGGGGCTCCTTGGCGTGGTGAAGAGGCTCTTGGTCTGAGGAATTAGCCCTGTCGGTCTTCTTCCTCAGACCGAACCTAATTTCCCCCCATTCTCCCCTCCCCTATCCCATCCTCCCCATCCTCCCCTTTTTCCATTCCTCCTCCTCCTCCTCATCCCTCCCTTTTGCCCTTCCTCTTTTTAGCCTTCGTGATTTCTCTCACAGGCGCGCTAGTTCCTAGGTAGGGGAAAGGACACCGGGGTCCATCCCATTCCGTTGAGGTTTCTTGGCGGTGGCGTAGTTTGCCGTGGAATCTGGATTGCCTAGGGATGTCCCGATCCCTCTCCGGTATCCCGGAGTAGCTTTGGGTGTCTTTTGGGCGACGGGTGTATCTCTGGAAGCCACCTTTCGGATTCCGGGGGTGGTGGCTGAAGGAGGTATGCTTTGTGGCGGATATCCGGCCGCCCTCTCTTTTGTCCACCGAGGTAGCTCGGCAGATGTGAGGTTGCTATCCCAGATTGCTGGTTTACTGGCATGAAGGGTAGGGTATGGCACGGGTTCCATGCTGCATCTGCGCTACTAGCGGTGTCGAGTCCTCTTGGGCGCGGAGGGAGATTTCTGGCCCTTTCATTCCTCCTAGGAACTATCCCTCCCCGGTCCCCCCTTTTTTCTTTTTTTTATTTTTATTTTCTTTTCTTCTTTCTTTTTTTTTCTTAAAAACAAAAAGAAAGAAGTAACCTAACCATGGCAGCCCTAGTCCATGAACCTGGTACCCCCGGGCCCCTTCTTGATACCGCACCCCGTTCTGACCCCGCCTCGTCTTTGGACCACTCTTCAGACATTCCTCATGCCTCTGTACCTATTGCCGGTGCTGTTTCCTCACCCGCTTCAGGTACTGAGGCCTCGACTGACTCCTTCGATTTATCAGACCTTCGCTCTCCTCTGACTATGCTTCCGGCCTCTCCCTCTACGGTGCGGCAATTTTCAAATCGCCGACCCGTTCCACGTCGGACCAACTCTGGTCCCACGCCTAAACGTCAACGACAATTACCTGCTGATGATACTTCTCCACCTTCACCTTCTCGTTCTTCTCAGAAACGATCGACACGTCCTTCACTACCTTTCCACGCTCAGTTTCAGACTGAACAGTGGACTAAATTCTTCACTTTACGACCAACTTCCTCTACTGCCTATCTTTCTGACCATAGTATTGGCAAGGCACTCCTACGCCATGTTGGTAAAGATATTTCTTTTCATGCTCTTAAGAGCGGTATGCGCATCATTACCGTACAGAATGCTACCCAGGCTCGTGAGCTCTCTCGTCTTTCCCATATAGATACTGTTCCTGTCACCCTTGAAAAACATCATTCCCTCAATTCTTGTAGTGGTACCGTTATTCTGCCCCATACCATAGTTCAACAAAATTTCCAGACATGTGGCACCGACATTCTAGAACAGCTGGAACTCCAAGATCTCCCAATCCTCAAGGTAGACACTTACGTTCTTCCTGCCCGTGGGCGGAGACGATACCCTAGCAATGTGGCTCGTTTAACCTTTGACAGCCGAGAACTCCCATCCTCCGTTTATATAGCAGGACATCGGTTACAAGTTCGAAAGGTGATCCCTACACCACAACAGTGTAGAAATTGCTGGCGATTTGGCCATCCAGCGAAATATTGCAGATCTATCGCCGAATGCCCAGTCTGTGGTGCCGATGACCATTCTAATACGTCTTGCAATCGATCTCCCTCTTGCCTTAACTGTCATGAGGCTCACCCTTCGTACTCTCGCCGTTGTCAGGTCTATTTAAACGAGCGGGAAATCCGTTACCTCAAAGAGACAGAAGGTCTCCCTTATGCCATGGCAGTTTCTCATCTCCGCCTCCAAGGGAGACTCCCACGTGTTTCTTATTCCCGTGTTTCAAAACGTCCCCCCACTTCTGGTATCCCATCTTCTACACCCACCTCTGTGGTTACCTCTCCCATAATCACTCCTGTATCTAATCCTTTTGCTGTCCTCGGCTCAGACGTCCCTACTTCAACGCCTCAGTCTAATCTCGCTTCTTCGAGTTCTCTCTTACAAGCCTCAGTATCGACGAGACCTCGTACGACACCTCTTCCCAATCGTCCCTCTACTTCTCAAAAGTCAAAAAAAGGTCCGGTAACACCTCCTACCCATCTTCCACCTCCTCATTTTACCCTCCCTGTCTCTGTCCCTAGTTCTTCCCCTCTCACTGGCTCAGTTACAAGTGCAGAGGTTCACCCTCCTCCTCGTAATGTACCTTCCTCCCCTGTTCCCTCCCAAGTTTCTTCCTCTTCTGCCACCTCCCAGGTTCCTGTCTCTTCTGTCCCCTGCCACGCTTCTCCAGTTCCCTCCACCCTTTCGCCCCCCCCCTACCTTGGTACAGTCCAATACAGTTCCAATCTTTACTCATCCTCCCCCTACCATTCCCAATATTGTCTCCCATACGACATCTCTGAATTCCAAAACACTTGAAGCAATCTCTGAATATATTGCAGAGACCAAACCATCAATGGACACTGATCCACCTTCCGCTCTTTCTCTCTCCTCTGCTCCATCTGCGCAACTCCTTTCTTCACAGCGCACCGTTCCTTCGCTGCTTGAACATTTTCCACTGCCTCCGCATGTGGACTTTTCTAACCCTTCTAGTCCGTAGGAACCCTTACCTGCGGATTTCAAGTATCTTTATCATTGCCAATCATGGCCTTTTTACAGTGGAATATACGCGGCCTCAGGGGTAATCGGGGTGAGCTTCAGATGTTACTCTCCCAGTTTGCCCCTGTTGGTGTTTGCTTACAGGAACCAAAATTACACTCTGCTGTTATTTCTCACATCTCAGGCTATAATTTATTGTATTCTTCAGATCCTTTTCCTGATGGGACCTTTAATGAAAGTGCCCTTCTTCTCCGCACTGATATTCCGTACCATCAGCTATTTATTCATACTTCGCTGCATTACACAGCAGCCCGTATCCACTTACATAGGTGGTATACGCTCTGTTCTTTATATCTCTCTCCTTCTCGGGCATTATCTATTCCGGATTTTGCCTTCCTTGTTTCGTCATTACCGCCACCGATTCTGTTACTTGGTGATTTTAATGCCCACCATTTCCTCTGGGGAGGGTCTCACTGTGATTCCCGTGGAATTCAGTTAGAGGCTTTTCTTGCCACCCACCCCCTCCATGTTTTAAATACAGGTACTCACACCCATTTTGATCCTCGGACTCATACTCTCTCTTGCATCGATCTCTCAGTTTGCTCTTCCTCCACCGCATTAGACTTTACTTGGTCTGTTCTCCCGGACTTACATGACAGTGATCATTTCCCAATAATTCTTACTTCCCCTTCATATTCGCCACCTCTTCGCACCCCACGCTGGCAATTTAATCGGGCAAATTGGAACCTTTACTCACACTTAACTGTTTTTAAAGAGGTTCCTTCTTCGTCCTCAATCGATGAGCTTTTACACCTCTTCTCGTCCTCTGTTTTCACCGCAGCTTCTCATTCTATACCCCAAACTTCGGGCAGGCATTCTCAGAAATGCGTGCCTTGGTGGTCTCCTGCTTGTGCTTGTGCAGTACGTTTGAAACGCGCTGCATGGGGCAGGTACCGGTACAATAGAACCACAGAGCGACTCCTTGATTTTAAACAGAAGCGTGCGATCGCTCGCCGTGTCATCCATGACGCTAAACGCACTTGCTGGCGAGATTATGTCTCCACCATCACCTCTGCTTCCTCTATGAGTGCAGTCTGGAAAAAAGTACGAAAACTGAGTGGTAAATATTCTCCTGACCCGGCTCCTGTTCTGCGGGTTGCCGGTGTTGATATAGCAAACCCACTAGATGTTGCCAATGAAATTGGCAATCATCTGGTCCGTATTTCTCAGGGACTCCATCTATGCCCCTCATTTCTTTCCTCAAAGTCTGCCAGAGAGTTAGCACCCTTGGACTTTTCTTCTCTCAGAGAAGAACAGTATAATGTGCCTTTTACACTTCAAGAACTGGAGGCAACACTCTCAGCTTGTCGATCATCGGCAGCTGGGCCCGACGACATTCATATTCGTATGCTACAACATTTACATCAGTCAGCCCTTGCAGTCCTATTACGCCTTTACAATCTTATTTGGTCACAAGGAGTTCTTCCACAGCTGTGGAAATCCGCCATTGTTCTCCCTTTCCGCAAACCAGGCACTACGGGACATGAAACCTCCCACTATCGTCCCATTGCTCTTACCAGTGCAGTTTGCAAAGTAATGGAACGTCTAGTAAATAGACGTTTAGTGTGGTATTTAGAGACACACAACAGTCTCTCCACTCGTCAATATGGCTTTCGTAAGGGACGTTCTACCATAGACCCCTTACTGCGCTTGGATACGTATGTTCGTAATGCCTTTGCGAATAACCACTCAGTTATTGCCATATTTTTTGACCTTGAGAAGGCATATGACACAACTTGGAGGTATAATATTTTAGCCCAAGCCCACTCCTTAGGCCTTCGAGGCAATCTACCATCCTTCCTTAAGAACTTTTTAACTGACAGGCATTTCCGTGTTCGGGTTAATAATGTGCTCTCCCCGGACTTTGTCCAAGCTGAAGGTGTCCCCCAGGGATGTGTTCTGAGCACAACACTTTTTCTCCTTGCTATTAATGATTTGGCCTCTAGTCTTCCATCAAATATTTGGTCATCACTCTATGTTGATGACTTCGCTATTGCCTGTGCAGGCGCTGACTGTCACCTCCTTACAGTTTCTCTCCAGCATGCAGTCGACCGTGTTTCCAATTGGGCCACCACACATGGGTTTAAATTTTCCAGCACTAAAACCCACCAAATCACTTTCACTAGACGCTCTGTCATCTCTGATCATCCTTTGTACCTCTATGGCTCACGTATCCCTGAACGTGATACAGTCAAGTTTCTGGGCCTCCTCTTTGATCGTAGGTTATCCTGGAAACCTCACATTACCTCTCTGAAGGCAACTTGTCACAGCCGGCTGAACCTTCTTAAAACCCTTGCTCATCTTTCGTGGGGAGCTGATCGTCGAACCCTCCTTCACCTACATTCCACCCTTATTTTATCGAAACTTGATTATGGTGACCAGATCTATTCAGCGGCATCTCCTGCTACTCTCTCTAGCCTTAACCCCATTCATCACCAAGGATTACGTTTATGCCTTGGTGCTTTTCGCTCTTCCCCTGTCGAAAGCCTCTATGCAGAAGCGAACGTTCCATCCTTATCCGATCGCCGTGATGCCCATTGCCTGCGCTACTATGTACGCTCTCATGATCTCCGCAATCCTTCCATTTATAGAATGGTCACTGATATTAGTAGACATTCTTTATTTGTTCGCCGCCCCTGCTTACTCCGTCCCTTCTCTCTTCGCCTTCATTCGCTCTTGTCTTCTCTTCAACTACCACCTTTCTATGTACATGTAGCATCTCACTTTTCCCTACCCCCCTGGGAAGTTCCAGCTGTTCGAGTCTGTTCTTTCTCCCTCCCTTGCTCGAAAGCCCAACTGTCTACGGTCGCTTCCCGCTCTCTTTTTCTTGACCACTTTCACTCTCATTCTCATGCCATTGCTGTGTACACAGATGGCTCTAAGTCTTCTGACGGCGTAGGATTCGCAGCAGTGTTTCCGGACAGCGTCGTACAAGGGCATTTACTATCTTCAGCTAGTATTTTTACTGCTGAATTATATGCCATCCTTACAGCACTTATCCGTATTGCATCTATGCCTGTGTCATCATTTGTGGTTGTCTCAGACTCCCTTAGTGCTTTACAGGCTATACAAAAATTTGATACACCTCACCCCTTAGTCCTCCGTATCCAACTTTGGCTACGCCGCATCTTTACTAAGCATAAAGATATTGTTTTTTGTTGGGTCCCTGGTCATGTTGACGTACAGGGCAATGAACAGGCAGACACTGCTGCGCAGTCAGCAGTACATGACCTACCAGTTTCTTATAGAGGTATTCCATGTACGGACTATTTTGCTGTAATATCTTCCCACCTTCACACCCGTTGGCAACAATGTTGGTCTACTATGCTCGGCAACAAACTTCAGTCTATTAAACCGAGTATAGGTTACTGGCCGTCTTCTTATCACCAGTGTCGAGGTTGGGAGACTACTCTCTCCCGTCTTCGCATTGGCCATACTCGTCTTGCTCATGGATATCTCATGGAGAGGCGTCTTGCTCCTCTCTGTGAGAATTGCCAAGCTCCATTATCAGTCAGCCACATTCTGTTGGACTGCCCACTTTATCAACGAGCACGCAGAATTTACCTCTGTCGTCGTCTTCGCCCCGCTGCTCTCTCTTTACCTTCCCTTCTCGCTGATGGACCCACCTTTCATCCAGACTCTCTCATTGACTTTTTGACAACGACTGACTTACTTCACAAATTCTGATACTTTCAGCCCTTTCTACTTGTATCTCTTGCTACCCTCTACCCCCGTACTATCCCCTGCCCCGCTGTTTTCTGTAACCTGCTGATCATCCCCCCCTCCCTTCTGCCATCCAATTCCCTTGCTTCCTTCCCTACCCTGCAGCGCTGTATAGCCCTTGTGGCTTAGCGCTTCTTTTGATTATAATAATAATAATACTCTCTCCCGTCTTCGCATTGGCCATACTCGTCTTGCTCATGGATATCTCATGGAGAGGCGTCCTGCTCCTCTCTGTGAGAATTGCCAAGCTCCATTATCAGTCAGCCACATTCTGTTGGACTGCCCACTTTATCAACGAGCATGCAGAATTTACCTCTGTCGTCGTCTTCACTCCGCTACTCTCTCTTTACCTTCCCTTCTCATTGATGGACCCACCTTTCATCCGGACTCTCTCATTGACTTTTTGACAACAACTGACTGACTTCACAAATTCTGATACCTTCAGCCCTTTCTACTTCAATCTCTTGCTACCCTCTATCCCCGTACTATCCCCTGCCCCGCTGTTTTCTGTAACCTGCTGATCATCCCTCCTCCCTTCTGCCATCCAATACCCTTGCTTCCTTCCCTACCCTGCAGCACTGTATAGCCCTTGTGGCTTAGCGCTTCTTTTTGATTATTATTATTAATAATAATAATAAATAATAATAATAATAATTATTATTATTACAGGGGATAGGAGGGAGACACGAGCCTTACCCATCCTCAGGAATATTGACAAAAATCAAATATTTTCACTACTTTAGAAGGTACTTTTGGTCCTGAAACCAATCAAAATCATCTCTATTTCAGTAGTATTTCTTCCTTTCTATCATATGGTACCAGGAAACAGCCAATACGACCATGAAATCTATCTTACAAAACACCTCGAAGTTACTATGTATTTTAAACTGTGCACACTTATTGCACAGAACCATTCCCTTGTATCTAGTCCAAAATTTTCCAGTCAAGTTATGAGTGAGTTGAGCTCGTGATGTAGAATTATGTGAGGGACCCCTGCATCAGTGATGTAGTTTTGCGTGATTGCCACTGAAGGGGTTAACATGAGCTGGATCAAATGACATGAAAATACAAGCTGAACATACCTTGACAGTCCACAACATATATATGTTACAAAACAATTTCATACATTAAAAAATATAAATTTTTATTCATCCAGAACTCTGTTGGTATCGACACACTAACCAGAACTCTGTTGGTATCGACACACTAGCCAGAACTGTTGGTATCGACACACTAGCCAGAACTCTGTTGGTATCCACATACTAGCCAGGACTGTTGGTATCCACACACTACCAGAACTCTGATATCCACACACTAGGCAGAACTCTTAGTATCCACACACTAGCCAGAAGTGTTGGTATCCACGCACTAGCCGGAACTCTGTTGGTATCTACACCTAAAGTCAGTTCCTGATCAGCCGGGCTGTGGCTCGTACGTTGGTTTGCGTGCAGCCAGCAGCAACAGCCTGGTTGATCAGGCTCTGATCCACCAGGAGGCCTGGTCACAGACCGGGCCGCAGGGGCGTTGACCCCCGGAACTCTCTCCAGGTAAACTCCAGGTAGCCAGAACTGTTGGTATCCACACACCAGTCAGAGCTGTTGGTATCCACACACTAGCCAGGACTCTGTTGATATCCACACACTAGCCAGAACTGTTTGTATCTGCACACTAACCAGAACTGTTGGTATCCACACACTAGCCAGAATTCTGTTGGTATCCACACACTAGCCAAAATTCTATTGGTATCCACACACTAGCCAGAATTCTGTTGGTATCCACACACTAGCCAGAACTCGGCTGGTATCCACACACTAGCCAGAACTCTGTTGGTATCCACACTCCTGTCAGAGCTTTTGGTATCCACACACTAGCCAGGCCTTTGTTGGTATCCACACACTAGCCAGACCTCTGTTGGTATCCACACACTAGCCAGACCTCTGTTTGTATCCACACACTAGCCAGACTGCTGTTTGTATCCACACACTAGCCAGAACCCTTCTGGCATCCACACACTAGCCAGACCTCTGTTTGTATCCACACACTAGCCAGACTGCTGTTAGTATCCACACACTAGCCAGAACTCTGTTGGTATCCACACACTAGCCAGAACCCTGCTGCTGTCCACACACTAGCTAGAAATCTTCTGGTATCCACTTAACATGTCTTTGCTTCCTAAGAAAAACATTAATTTGATTTATCATTCATGTTGAATTCATAAAAAATATTTTCAGAATGAATTGACCATTAAAATGGTGCCATAACTATCTCTTCTGGTATTTCGATTTTTTTTAGAAATCATTAAACTTAAAATGTCATTCACATTTTGCTGCATACATTAATAATGTACACTACACAGTTTATGTACAGCTATGGTATATCAAAATCATGACAATATTATTTTTAGTAGTACTATTAGGGGATAGTACTAAATCCATAAGGGTCATATAACACTTGGTAAAGAGTGGATAGTGAGGTTCATTTCTTGGAAGGAGATGATAGGTTCACTTCTGTGGATCAAGAACCTCTTACAAGCATAAAGATGCCTTTGCTGAGGGACGCAACATTAATAGCCTATTTAAGAAACTTGTCTTGAATTTTGTAAATTATGCAACTTTCATAAGAATGAAGGAACACTGCAACAGGCCTACTGGCCTATGTGAGGCGGCTCCATTTCTCCCACCAGCTTAAGCCAATGCCTTGACCTAGTGAGGTCAGACACGTCGCTTAAGGAAGGAGCATTGCATCCGACCTAGTAGCACAAGCTAGTCAGGTCCAACTCGCACCCCGCCACCCACACCCACTCGTGTATTTATCCAACCTATTTTTAAAAGTGCACAACGACTTAGCGTCTATGACAGTACTCGGGAGTTTGTTCCACTCATCCACAACTCTCTTACCAAACCAGTGCTTACCTATATCCTTCCTGAATCTGAGTTTTTCCAACTTAAATCCATTGCTGTGAGTCTTGTCTGTTAGATATTTTTAGCATGCTATTTACATCGGGTTCCTTGATGTTGAAGGGCTCTTGATCCAAGAAAATGGAGCTATCTTTCCCTTAGATCAAGCCTGATGACCTTCTATTCTCCAAGCTGTGTGTGACCCATGTGGGTTTCACACTTCCCCATGAGTATAGAAATAATATACAGTATATTATGCTGACTAGACTACGTATACAGTATTTCTCTTAACAAGAGAGCGTAGCTGCTGACGGTAGATCATATTTCTAGTTTTCCCTCGATTTACAACTTTCTGGCTTTCTCATGGTTTCTATTATTATTGAGGTACCTGTAAGCCCCTCAGGGAAATTATTTAGGGAAGTCTTTTGAGAGGAATTTAAAGAGGGTTTTAATTTCTTTGTTGACAACATTCTCATCATAACTCCCAGTCGCTTCAGCATTCAAGCTCTCCAACACAAGCTCAACCAGGTCGAGCCCTCAATCCAGTTCACACTTGAAGAAGTCGACAACACTCTTCCTTTCCTTGATGTTCTCTGCAAAGCTGACCATGAACTATGTTTTAAAGTCTATCGAAAACTTGACAACCAACACGATCTTCTCCACTTCTACTCTCACCACAACACCAAAACTAAACATGGTGTAATTATAGGCTTTTTCCTGTGCGCACTCAGAATCTGCAGCAATGAGTTCCTTGAGGAAGAATGCTCTACAATTGAACAAGTATTTTCCAAACTTCACTATCCTTGTCACTTCATTAGAGACTGCAGATGATGGGCATTAAACATCAACACACCCAGAGAAGACTGCCAAGAAGAGATACATAGTTCTCCCCACCAACTCCATTGCCAAACACGTTTCCAACATCTTTTCCAACACCTCATTCCAAGTATTTACCTCCACAACCACGACCATCAATAACATTACCAATGATAGACAAGACAAGCTTCCATCCTCTGCAGGAGTGTACATAATCCCTTGTAATGACTGCAGCAAATTATATATGGGCAAAACATCAAGAGACCTCCAAACACGTATTTCAGAACACCAGTACGCTGGCAGATCTGACGATTCAAGGAATGCCTGTGTTCAACACCGAAATTCACACAACCATTTAATCAGCTACAGAAATGCAAGACTCGTCACCAGAGAAGACAACACTCGCTACCGAATGATCCTGGAATCGTCACTTATCTGTATATCCAACAATTTCAACCAGAACAACGGCTTCTATAACATAGCTGAACCCCTTGCCAAGAAACTTCTTCATTGCTATCCCACATAAGAACATAAGAATGGAACACTGCAGAAGGTCTACTCATACACTTATCCATTCTCTCTACAAAGCTAACCAAGGTATTAGACTATGACTCTACTCAGTAGATAGTCACATGAAGCATTCTCCACCTGACCCAGCATTCTCAACCTGAATTCATCCTCGCATACCTTCCACCCAGGTAGATCTGTTTGCGACTTGATAAAGCCCACTGTGTGGGAGAAACGCTGTCAATAAAGGATCACATTATACTGCATGTGTGTATATATTTACATTTTGTGTACAGAGAAATAAAGTTGTTTGTTTTATTGATGCTGGTTATTTTAACTTGGCATAATTGTATTTGTGTTGAGTGTTTATGCTTATTACTTATATTGTTTGTTAAGGTTATCTTTTTTTTTTAGTTTGTCTTGTGTGTATTTGTTGTGGCTATAATGTCAGTGCTCCATAAGTATTGCGACTATTACCACTATGAGAATATTTTGTTGTTGTTTTACTTTGGCAGGTGACCCACAGATGTGCAGCACAACTGTTGAACACCTGCGCTTGGTGATGGCTTCAAGCACAACTAAGCCAATCTTTGGTATATGTCTGGGCCACCAACTGCTGTCAGTGGCTGCTGGCTGCTCCACCTACAAGATGAAGTAAGACATGTTTCTTTTGGGTTTCTGCATTTTCTTGACCTAAAACTAAGCCTGTGAAAAGGGTATTTTTTACTTCTTTATAAATTATAAAAGATTTTACCCAGCCTTTGACTATGTAGCATCATATGATATTGATGTTATGATGTGGTCAGCTTCATAGCATCATGATATAGATGCTATGATATCTGAAGTATACCTGGAGAGGGTTTAAGGGGTCAATGCCCCTGCAGCCTGATCTATGAACCAGGCCTTATGGTGGATCAGGGCCTGATCAATGAGGCTGTTACTGTTGGCCACACACACTGATGTATGAACCACATCCTGGCTGATCTGGTACTGACTTTATGTGCCTGTCCAAAGCCTTCTTGAAGACAGCCAGGAGTCTATTTGGTAATCCCTCTTATGTATGCTGGGAGGCAGTTGAATAGTCTTGGACCCCTGACACTTATTATGTTGGCTCTTATGGTAATCCCCCCCCCCTGCAAGAGATTCAGCATTGTCTGCCAAGTCTTTTGCTTTAATAGGGAGTGATTTCCATGTGCAAATTTGGTACTAATCCTTTTAGGATTTTCCAGGTGTATATAATCATGTATCTCTCCTGCCTGCATTCCAAGGAGTACGGGTTGAGGAACCCAAACGTTCCCATTAAGTTAGGCATTTTATCGCACTTATGTGTGGTGTGAAGGTTCTCTACATTTTCTAGGTCAGCAATTTCACCTTCCTTGAAAGGTGCTGTTAGTGTGCAGCAATATTCCAGTCTAGATAGAACAAGCGATCTGAAGAGTGTCATCATCAGCTTGGCATACCTAGTTTTGAAGGTTCTCATTATCCATCCTGTCATTTTTCTAGCAGATTCAGTTGATACAATGTTGTGGTCTTTGAGAGTGAGATCCTCTGACATTATCACTCCCTGGCATTTTATATTAGTTTTTCATTGTGTTGTGTGTTTGGAATCTGTTTTGTACTCCAATATAGTTTAAATTTCCTCACTCTTCCATATCGCAGTAATTGAAATTTCTCATCATTGAGCTTCATATTATTTTCTGCAGCCCATTTAAAGATTTGGGTGATGTCCTCCTGGAGTCTTGCTATGTCTTCAGCGGAGGAAACTGCTATGTAAATTCGGGTGTCATCTGCAGAGGAAGGCATGGTGCTCTGGGGGGCAAGTACTGTACCTTATGGAACAGAGCTTTTCACAGTATCCATCTCAGACTTTCCTGTGTTTACTACTACTCTTTGTGTTCTATTTGTTAGGTAATTATAGATCCATCTACCAACTTTTCCTGTTATTCCTTTATCATGCATTTTGTGTGCTATTACACCATGGTCACACTTGTCAAAGGCTTTTTCAAAGTCTGTGTATATTATATCTGCATTTTATTTTCTAGAGCATCCAGGACTTTGTCATAGTAGTCCAGTAGTTGGAACAGGCAGGAGCGACATGCTCTAAGCCCATGTTGCCTTGGGTTGTGTTACTGATGGGTATTTAAATGAGTGGTGATCTGGCTTTAGAACCCTTTCAAAGATTTTTATGATATGGGATGTTAGCACTATTGGTCTGTAGTTTTTTGCTATTGCTTTACTGCCCCCTTTGTGGAGTGGGGCTATGTATGTTCTTTTTAGCAAATGTGCAATGACCCCTGTGTCCATGCTCCCTCTCCATAGAATATTAAAAGTATGTGATAGGGGCTTCTTGCAGTTCTTGATGAACACAGAGTTCCATGAGTCTGGGCCTGGGGCAGAGTGCATGGGTATGTCATTTATTGCCTTTTCAAAGTCATTTGTTGTTAGGATAATATCAGATGGGTTTGAATCTGCCAAATTCCGAGTCTCGCTCATAAAAAGATCATTTAGGTCTTTGACTCTGTCTGGTTAGCGGCTTGCTAAAAACCGAGCCATATTGGGACTTGAGTAGCTCACTCACTCCCTTGCTGTCATCTGTGTAGGACCCATCTCGTCGGAGTAGTGGCCCAATACTGGATGTTGTTCTTGACTTAGAGTTGGCATAGGAAAAGAAATATTTTGGGTTTCTTTCAATTTCATTTGTGGCTTTTAGTTCTTCCTGTGTTTCATGTCTCCTGTAAAATTCCTTTAGCTTAAGTTTGATGTTTGCTATTTTTCTGAGCAGTGCCTCAGTGCCTCCCTTCGTATTACAGATATATTGGCCTTCATCACACAGGAAGAAAAGGCACTGCCAGGACACAAGCCTATGAAAGACAGGCTTACTCTTTTGTTCTGTGCTAATGCTAGTGGTGATTTTAAAGTGAAGGCTTTACTTGTATATCATTCAGAAAATCCCAGAGTGTTTAAGAAAAACAATGTCTTTAAGAACAAGTTGTGTGTCTTGTGGAAAGCTAATCATAAGGCATGGGTCACAAGACAAATTTTCAAAGAGTGGGTCCATGAAGTGTTTGGCCCCAGTGTGAAAAAATACCTCCAGGAAAAGAAATTGCTACTCAAGTGCCTCCTGTTAATGGACGATGCTCCTGCTCATCCTCCAAACTTACTAGACCTCTTGTCTAAGGCCTTCAGTTTTATAAAAGTGAAGTTCTTGCCTCCTAACACTACTCCTTTTCTGCAGCCCATGGACCAGCAGGTCATTTCTAACTTCAAAAAACTCTACTCAAAAGCAGTGTTTGAAAAGTGCTTTGAAGTGACCACAGACACTAAGTTGACCCTAAGAGAGTTATGGAGGAATCACTTCAACATCTACAGCTCCATAAGCCTTATAGGTAATGCTTGGGAGGGAGTGACTTCCAGGACTTTGAACTCTGCTTGAAGACAATTGTGGCCAGATTGTGTCCAAAAGAGGGATTTTGAAGGGTTTGAGGCTGACCCTGACCCAGCTCACCCTCTGCCTGTTGTGGACTCTAGTGTGGCAGTGGGGAACACCCTGGGGTTGGAGGTGAGTGGTGAGGATGTGGAAGAGTTGGTGGAGGACCACAGGGAAGAGCTAACCACTGAAGAGCTGCAAGAGCTTCATCTGGAGCAGTATCAGACCACAGCTGAGGAACTTGCTTCAGAGGAGGAGGAAGAGGGAGTGGATGAGGTGACTTCTTCAAAGATTAAGGAGATTTGTGCCAAGTGGAATGATGTCCAAATGTTTGTGCAGAAGTACCACCCTGAGCAAGCTGAAACAAGCCATCTTTGCAACAAGTTCAGTGACAGAACCATGTCCCATTTTAGGGAAATGTTAAAGAGGCACCAGAAACAGAGGACTGTGGACAGTTATTTTGTGAGACAGGGGTCCAGTGACTCTCCAGCTGGTCCTGGTGGCATTAAAAGACAGAGAAGGGAAGTAACCCCAGAGAGGGCTTTACCTGGAGTCCAGAAGGGAAGTAACCCCAGAGAGGGCTTTACCTGAAGTCCTCATGGAGGGGCATTCCCCTTCCAAACACTAACCCCCAACTCCCTCTCTCCTCCTCCCTATCTTCCAGATGCCATCACCAATCTTCAATAAAGATAAGTAAAAATGTTATTTTATATGTATTACTATACATAATTAAAAACTATAGTATTTGTTGTATGTAAAACTGTAATTAATCTCTATAAAATGTATTTTTTGTGTGAATATTTTTGGGTTTCTGGAACAGATTAATTGTATTTCCATTATTTCTTATGGGAAATATTGCTTCGAATTTCAGACTTTCAGAATTTAGAACTAGCTCCTGAAATGGATTAAGTTCAATTTTTGAGGTTCCACTGTACTGACAATTTTGTGATTTTTCAGAGATGTAATTTTCTCAAATGATATAAAATTAATTTTCTGAGCACTCTAGCAGAATTGCTAGTCTTCTGTCTCATGATGTAAAATGAGAGGTAAATTTCACAAACATCTACAAATTTCGTTTACAATTATCTTTCATGTGCTCCTGGTAGAGATTCTCTACCACCACAGTGCTTTCAACACCAGCTCCAAGGCTGAGGGACTGATTACCTCATCTTCTGTATATAGTTCTACTGTCTTCTAATTATGTCCTAGAATCTGTATTGATAAAACCACTGGATGGCGAAACATCTAGAATGAAGATTACCAGATTGTAATAAAGTTGGTAGAATTACCGACAATATGTAAAGTAAAAGGACAAAAGTGCAACTAATGTGACATTTATTGTGGCAACGTTTCGCTCTCCAGGAGCTTTATCAAGCCAATGGCTTGATAAAGCTCCTGGAGAGCGAAACATTGCCACAATAAATGTCACATTAGTTGCACTTGTGTCCTTTTACTTTACAAGATTACCAGATGTTGCACATCTGTCTGAACTTTCATTGAGGATTTGCATTATGTATAGTTGCCAAGCAAGTCCTCTCTGCTAATTGTAGAGATTCACTTGATCGTTCATGCTCATGCTAAGAGCTGACCATTATGACTTCATTTCACTATCTACTGACTCCCAGTTCACTCTGTTGGTCATTGTACCAGTATGCTTCTGTCCACAATGTGGTCCAGAAGATCCAAGATGGGGAGTTTACTTGATGTCTAGGACATATTGGAATCCTGGGAAATGAACAGAATTATTAGTGATGGGACCTCTGACATTTTAGGGAAGAGGGAGAGGTTTTTTAGTGCCAGGAAGGAAAAAAAACTGGCAGGAAATGGCAGAAATTGTACACCAAATCCAGTCATTCCTGGAGTGGAACCACAGTCGATGGCCTCCACTCCAAACCAACAGATACAGATACTAATGCCGGAAAAAAAAATCCCCCCCCAGTACCAACAATACCACCAGTCCGATAACATTCTTCTTTGCAAATATACAGGGTCTAAAGCCAGCAACAAACAACAAAATACCTTTCATCCGTGGACTGCTTGCAGAGGCAAAGGCAATGTTCGCGGCTTTCACTGAGACCCACATAAAGGATCACTTGGACAACGAAATATGGATCCCAGTTACAACCTATACAGATGGGACAGAGTGAACAGGCAAAAGGGGGGGGTTGGCCTGTACATTGCAGAGTCACTTGGTTTGCACAGAACTGCTTAATGCCTCAAATGATGTAGTGGAAGTTTTAGCAGTAAAGGTCGAGAACCAAAACCTAGTCATTGTGGTAGTCTACAAGCCTCCGGATGCAACATCCCAGCAATTCCAGGAACAGCTGTTAAAAATTGACCACTGTCTGGAAAATCTTCCAGCTCCTGCACCCAACATCTTGCTCCTGGGGGATTTCAACTTAAGGCACCTAAAATGGAGGAATATAGCAAATAATATTGTTGCAGTAATAACACCAGGAGGCAGCTCTGATGGAAACTCACACTCACACGAGCTTTTAAATCTCTGCACAAAATTCAATTTAAACCAGCAAATAATAGAGCCTACTAGACTGGAGAATACACTAGACCTCATCTTCACTAACAATGATGATCTGATAAGAAATGTCACCATATCAAAAACAATATACTCAGATCACAACATAATTGAGGTTCAGACATGTATGCGTGGAGCCCCAGACCGACATAATGAGACTAGTCACGAGGGAGCATTCACCAAATTCAACTTCAATAACAAAAACATAAAGTGGGACCAAGTAAACCAAGTCCTAACCGATATAAGCTGGGAAGATATACTAAGCAACACTGACCCCAACGTATGCCTAGAACAGATTAATTTGGTGGCACTCGATGTATGCACAAGGCTTATTCCTCTAAGAAAAAGGAGGAGTAGATGTAAAATAGAAAGAGACAGGCGCTCCCTTTACAGGCGACGGAAAAGAATAACAGAGCGGCTAAAAGAGGTCAATATATCTGAAATGCGTAGGGAGACACTGGTCAGAGAAATAGCAAGCATTGAACTTAAGCTAAAAGAATCCTTTAGGAGTCAGGAATCGTGGGAAGAACTAAAAGCCATAAATGAAATCGAAAGAAACCCAAAGTATTTCTTCTCCTATGCCAAATCAAAATCGAGAACAACGTCCAGTATTGGGCCCCTACTTAAACAAGATGGGTCCTACACAGATGACAGCAAGGAAATGAGTGAGCTACTCAAGTCCCAATATGACTCGGCTTTTAGCAAGCCACTAACCAGACTGAGAGTCGAAGATCAAAATGAATTTTTTATGAGAGAGCCACAAAATTTGATTAACACAAGCCTATCCGATGTTATCCTGACGCCAAATGACTTCGAACAGGCGATAAATGACATGCCCATGCACTCTGCCCCAGGGCCAGACTCATGGAACTCCGTGTTCATCAAGAACTGCAAGAAGCCCCTATCACGAGCCTTTTCCATCCTATGGAGAGGGAGCATGGACACGGGAGTCGTCCCACAGTTACTAAAAACAACAGACATAGCCCCACTCAACAAAGGGGGCAGTAAAGCAATAGCAAAGAACTACAGACCAATAGCACTAACATCCCATATCATAAAAATCTTTGAAAGGGTCCTAAGAAGCAAGATCACCACCCATCTAGAAACCCATCAGTTACACAATCCAGGGCAACATGGGTTTAGATCAGGTCGCTCCTGTCTGTCTCAACTATTGGATCACTACGACAAGGTCCTAAATGCACTAGAAGACAAAAAGAATGCAGATGTAATATATACAGACTTTGCAAAAGCCTTCGACAAGTGTGACCATGGCATAATAGCGCACAAAATGCGTGCTAAAGGAATAACAGGAAAAGTCGGTCGATGGATCTATAATTTCCTCACTAACAGAACACAGAGAGTAGTCGTCAACAGAGTAAAGTCCGAGGCAGCTACGGTGAAAAGCTCTGTTCCACAAGGCACAGTACTCGCTCCCATCTTGTTCCTCATCCTCATATCCGACATAGACAAGGATGTCAGCCACAGCACCGTGTCTTCCTTTGCAGATGACACCCGAATCTGCATGACAGTGCCTTCCATTGCAGACACTGCAAGGCTCCAGGCGGACATCAACCAAATCTTTCAGTGGGCTGCAGAAAACAATATGAAGTTCAACGATGAGAAACTTCAATTACTCAGATATGGTAAACATGAGGAAATTAAATCTTCATCAGAGTACAAAAATTCTGGCCACAAAATAGAGCGAAACACCAACATCAAAGACCTGGGAGTGATCATGTTGGAGGATCTCACCTTCAAGGACCATAACATTGTATCAATCGCATTTGCTAGAAAAAATGACAGGATGGATAATGAGAAACTTCAAAACTAGGGAGGCAAAGCCCATGATGACACTCTTCAGGTCACTTGTTCTATCTAGGCTGGAATATTGCTGCACACTAACAGCACCTTTCAAGGCAGGTGAAATTGCCGACCTGGAAAATGTACAGAGAACTTTCACGGCGCGCATAACTGAGATAAAACACCTCAATTACTGGGAGCGCTTGAGGTTCCTAAACCTGTATTCCCTGGAACGCAGGAGGGAGAGATACATGATTATATACACCTGGAAAATCCTAGAGGGACTAGTACCGAACTTGCACACGAAAATCACTCACTACGAAAGCAAAAGACTTGGCAGACGATGCACCATCCCCCCAATGAAAAGCAGGGGTGTCACTAGCACGTTAAGAGACCATACAATAAGTGTCAGGGGCCCGAGACTGTTCAACTGCCTCCCAGCACACATAAGGGGGATTACCAACAGACCCCTGGCAGTCTTCAAGCTGGCACTGGACAAGCACCTAAAGTCAGTTCCTGATCAGCCGGGCTGTGGCTCGTACGTTGGTTTGCGTGCAGCCAGCAGTAACAGCCTGGTTGATCAGGCTCTGATCCACCAGGAGGCCTGGTCACAGACCAGGCTGCGGGGGCGTTGACCCCCGGAACTCTCTCCAGGTAAACTCCAGGTATGACAATTTAATGTTTTCAGGCATGCAAAGTGTTGTGACAGTATTTGTGTTGGATGTTTGATCATTATTGTACTTTTTTACATTGTTAAACTTATGATGTTCTTGTGTAAGCTGCTGTTTAATTTTTATTGCCAGGAGCACTGAGTACTCTGTAAGGCCAAAGTGTTCATCAAATCTCTCAACTTCCTTTTTGTAACAAGCCAGGTACCACAAGGTTCAGTACTGGGACCACTACTGTGTTTTATATAAGGAATGCCTTACTGTGTAGACTGTGTTGTGTGTGTGTGTGTGTGTGTGTGTGTGTGTGTGTGTGTGTGTGTGTGTGTGTGTGTGTGTGTGTGTGTGTGTGTGTGTGTGTGTGTGTTTCCTGATAATGTGAAACTACTACTTTTTCTTTCAACACACCAGCCATATCCCACCGAGGCAGGGTGGCCCAAAAAAGAAAAACGAAAGTCTCTTTTTCAATTTAGTAACACATACATGAGAAGAGGTTTCTAGCCCAATGTGAAACCTATGCAGACAAAATCATTGAAGGATGAAAATATACTCCAGAAACCTAGATCCACTAAAAACTCAGTCATGTGAATGACTTTCGGCAATTAACCTTATTGTACATACAGGGTAATGAAGTAATGGAGTATAGTTTGGGTCAGGACAGCCTTCTCAAAGCCATAAAGTAAAGG
This sequence comes from Cherax quadricarinatus, assembly GCF_038502225.1. Lineage (NCBI taxonomy): Eukaryota > Metazoa > Arthropoda > Malacostraca > Decapoda > Parastacidae > Cherax > Cherax quadricarinatus. The sequence continues at coordinate 1,499,235 of NC_091336.1, forward strand.
ATCAGGAATCATAACAGATGTACTATTAGAGATGTACTTAAACCAGGTGACATAAAGGAACATGAACAAAACATAATTTAGGATATAATATATGACGTATATAAGGCATATAAGGGAGGAGGAAGTTGGGTGAGATATAAGCGACTATTGGCAGAAAGGTGGGCTAGTGTAAAGATGAGTAGTGGGGGGGTTGAAGAGGGTTGGAATAGTTTTAAAAATGCAGTATTAGAATGTGGGGCAGAAGTTTGTGGTTATAGGAGGGTGGGGGAAGGAGGAAAGAGGAGTGATTGGTGGAATGATGAAGTAAAGGGTGTGATAAAAGAGAAAAAGGTAGCTTATGAGAGGTTTTTACAAAGCAGAAGTGTTATAAGAAGAGCAGAGTATATGGAGAGTAAAAGAAAGGTAAAGAGAGTGGTGAGAGAGTACAAAAGGAGAGCAGATGAAAGAGTGGGAGAGGCACTGTCAAGAAATTTTAATGAAAATAAGAAAAAATTTTGGAGCGAGTTAAACAAGTTAAGAAAGCCTAGGGAAAGTATGGATTTGTCAGTTAAAAACAGAGTAGGGGAGTTAGTAGATGGGGAGAGGGAGGTATTAGGTAGATGGCGAGAATATTTTGAGGAACTTTTAAATGTTAAGGAAGAAAGAGAGGCAGTAATTTCATGCACTGGTCAGGGAGGTATACCATCTTTTAGGAGTGAAGAAGAGCAGAATGGAAGTGTGGGGGAGGTACGTGAGGCATTACGTAGAATGAAAGGGGGTAAAGCAGCTGGAACTGATGGGATCATGACAGAAATGTTAAAAGCAGGGGGGGATATAGTGTTGGAGTGGTTGGTACTTTTGCTTAATAAATGTATGAAAGAGGGGAAGGTACCTTGGGATTGGTGGAGAGCATGTATAGTCCCTTTATATAAAAGGAAAGGGGACAAAAGAGACTGTAAAAATTATAGAGGAATAAGTTTACTGAGTATACCAGGAAAAGTGTACGGTAGGGTTATAATTGAAAGAATTAGAGGTAAGACAGAATGTAGGATTGTGGATGAGCAAGGAGGTTTCAGAGTGGGTAGGGGATGTGTAGATCAAGTGTTTACATTGAAGCATATATGTGAACAGTATTTAGATAAAGGTAGGGAAGTTTTTATTGCATTTATGGATTTAGAAAAGGCATATGATAGAGTAGATAGAGGAGCAATGTGGCAGATGTTGCAAGTATATGGAATAGGTGGTAAGTTATTAAATGCTGTAAAGAGTTTTTATGAGGAGAGTGAGGCTCAGGTTAGGGTGTGTAGAAGAGAGGGAGACTACTTCCCGGTAAAAGTAGGTCTTAGACAGGGATGTGTAATGTCACCATGGTTGTTTAATATATTTATAGATGGGGTTGTAAAGGAAGTAAATGCTAGGGTGTTCGGGAGAGGTGTGGGATTAAATTTTGGGGAATCAAATTCAAAATGGGAATTGACAGTTACTTTTTGCTGATGATACTGTGCTTATGGGAGATTCTAAAGAAAAATTGCAAAGGTTAGTGGATGAGTTCGGGAATGTGCGTAAAGGTAGAAAATTGAAAGTGAACATAGAAAAGAGTAAGGTGATGAGGGTATCAAATGATTTAGATTAAAAAAAATTGGATATCAAATTGGGGAGGAGGAGTATGGAAGAAGTGAATGTTTTCAGATACTTGGGAGTTGACGTGTCGGCGGATGGATTTATGAAGGATGAGGTTAATCATAGAATTGATGAGGGGAAAAAAGGTGAGTGGTGCGTTGAGGTATATGTGGAGTCAAAAAACGTTATCTATGGAGGCAAAGAAGGGAATGTATGAAAGTATAGTAGTACCAACACTCTTATATGGGTGTGAAGCTTGGGTGGTAAATGCAGCAGCAAGGAGACAGATGGAGGCAGTGGAGATGTCCTGTTTAAGGGCAATGTGTGGTGTAAATATTATGCAGAAAATTCGGAGTGTGGAAATTAGGAAAAGGTGTGGAGTTAATAAAAGTATTAGTCAGAGGGCAGAAGAGGGGTTGTTGAGGTGGTTTGGTCATTTAGAGAGAATGGATCAAAGAAGAATGACATGGAAAGTATATAAATCTATAGGGGAAGGAAGGCGGGGTAGGGGTCGTCCTCGAAAGGGTTGGAGAGAGGGGGTAAAGGAGTTTTTGTGGGCAAGGGGCTTGGACTTCCAGCAAGCGTGCGTGAGCGTGTTAGATAGGAGTGAATGGAGACGAATGGTACTCGGGACCTGACGATCTGTTGGAGTGTGAGCAGGGTAATATTTAGTGAAGGGATTCAGGGAAACCGGTTATTTTCATATAGTCGGACTTGAGTCCTGGAAATGGGAAGTACAATGCCTGCACTTTAAAGAAGGGGTTTGGGATATTGGCAGTTTGGAGGGATATGTTGTGTATCTATATGTGTATGCTTCTAAACTGTTGTATTCTGAGCACCTCTGCAAAAACAGTGATAATGTGTGAGTGTGGTGAAAGTGTTGAGTGAGGATGAAAGTATTTTCTTTTTGGGGGTTTTCTTTCTTTTTTGGGTCACCCTGCCTCGGTGGGAGATGGCCGACTTGTTGAGAAAAAAAAAAAAAAAAAAAAGTCCATCATGGAGTATGCAGTCTTGACATGGAACCCCCACCTGATGAATTACATGCAAATGCTAGAGAAAATTGAGAGGTTTATAATAATATTTGTCCCAGAGTCAAAAAGAAATACGATTTTCACTGAGACTCAAGGAATTACATGTGATGAGCGTGGAAGAAAGGAGAGTAAGGTGGCACTTGATTATGAAATATGAAATTCTAAGTGACACCATAAGGATAAACATATTTTTTTTCTTGAAAGGAGGGAATCGGGGATGAGGGTTCACAAATAGAAACTGAAGAAAAACGAGAGAGCAGAATATTGGGAAGTACAGTGGACCCTCAGCTAACGATGGCATCAGCTAACGTTAAATCCAGCTAACGATACATTTTAATGCAAAAATTTTCCCTCGGCTAATGCTAAAAAAACTCGCCCAACGCGATTAGTTTGAGACGCGTCCATGTGTGGCCTGAGCGTGCCTCAGTTGTCCCGTGGGTGCCAGTGTTTAAAAGCCAGCCAGTGCAGTCGCATCCACGCATACAATCGGAACATTTCATATTATCACAGCGTTTTTAGTGATAACACCTGCAAAATAAGTCCCCATGGGCTCCAAGAAAGCTTCTAGTGCCAACCCTGTGATAAAAAGGGTGAGAATTAGTATGGAAATTAAGATTTTGAAGGGTTTGGGGCTAACCCTAAGATGCCTATGCCAGTTGTGGAATCCATTGTGACTACTACAAAGATTAAGGAAATGTGTGCAAAGTGGGTTGAACTGCAAACCTTTATGGATGAAAATCACCCTAACACAGCTTTTGCAAGCCATGCTGGTGACTATTACAATGACAATGTTGTGGCAAATCTTAAAGGAATGGGAGGTACAGACCTCTATAGACAGATTTGTTGTGCGACAGAGGTCCAGCGACTCTCAAGCTGGTCCTAGTGGCATTAAAAGAAGGGAAGTAACCCTGGAAAAGGACTTGATGCTTCAAGTCCTAATGGAAGGGGATTCTCCTTCTAAACATTAACAACTTCCGCTCACTCCCCTCCTCCCATCCCATCAATCACCACCAGATTTTCAATAAAGGTAAGTGTCAGTTTGTGTGTATTAAAATTAATATTTCATGTGGTAAAATTTTTTTTTTTCATACTTTGGGGTCTTGCACGGATTAATTTGATTTCCATTATTTCTTAAGGGGAAAATTAATTCAGCTAATGATAATTTCAGCCAATAATGAGCTTTCAGGAACGGATTAATATCATTAGCTGAGGGTCCACTGTGCATATATCTTCACTCTTGGGATGGTTAAAAAGTTGAATGAGATAGATTGAATAGTAGAAGTTTCTTTAATTTGCAGCTTCAAGAATACAGTAGGTGTGACAACCATGATTCCTGCAAACACAACTTGAATACATTTTGTGATCTACCATGTTGTTTCTTCCTTCTCCAGAAAGATTATTTTTGTACTTGGTTTAGCCAAAGTAATTGTAAGCTCTTTCCCTGTTAAGAAACTTGATTTGTTGTAAGTAGTGAGTTCAGAACTTAACAACTGAGGTTCAACCATTATGGATGACGAGTTGATTCATGAGTTAACATTGGTCTGGTCAGTAAATGGATTGGTGGCCTCTAGACAGGACCTCTTCCTTGGTTAGATAAACCTAAACAAGCCACAAGCGTCTTGTTCAGACAGAGTATATAATCTAAGGTTTAAAAAGTTCTTTTATATCACTTTTATATCACTTAAGTTCTAAACTGTAAGGAAATCACAGCAAGGAAGAGTAAAGTAAGAACTAACAAATTATACTTGCATAATTTAGTGTAAATTTGTTTTGTACAGGTATGGTAACCGTGGGCACAACCAACCTTGTATACATGAAGGATCAAGGAGATGTTTCATCACTACTCAGAACCATGGCTATGCTGTGGACTCGCCTTCAATCCCTCATGATTGGACTCTACTTTTCGTTAATAAAAATGATAACTCCAATGAGGGCATTGTTCATCGTACCCTTCCATTCTTCAGGTAACGTAGTTTATAATAACTTTTTTAATTTGTTTTTTCAATCTTCTTTCTTTACAGAATAATAGAGATAAATCAGTGTTTTATGGATGATGATATTGTAGTAAAAGCAATTTCAGCAAGTAAGAGGTTCAAAATAATAACAGACCTCACTGACCTCATCAAAGAGTTTACCTTGTAAGAGATGGAACAAACCTCAGATACTAATGGGTAGGTGGGTAAGTTAAGACAAACATTCTTGTAATTTTGCTAGCTGTTGGTGAAATTTCATCTGCTTTGTTTGGCTTTGATGTCTTAGATTTCCAAGTACTGTACTGCATATTGTTGCTGGACGTCTTGTTATTAGGACATTCTTGGAGACTTGGTTAACCTGACAAGACTGAGAGTTAAAAAGAAAATAGCTGTGTTTCCACTACTAGTAGCAAGCAGCTGACCTTATATATCAGCTTAGATGATGACAAATTCATTAACCCTTTGACTGTCGAAAGGCCCAATCCTGAAGTGTCTCCTGGTGTCGCAAAATATTTGAAAAAATAAATTCTTTTTTCTTATGAAAATGTTAAGATTATTTTTCTGATTGTTTTTGTCCAAAAAAAAATTTTTGCCATCAGTACTTACCGAGATACAGAGGCATGAAGTTTGCAGAAAATGAGCCGCGTATGGCAACAGCAGCGCCTGCCTCTCACCCGGTAAACTTTGGTTTACTTGTATTTGAAGGTTGTTTTTTCATTATTTTATTTTTTCACATAACTTATGTGGCCTGTGAGACCAAAGTAAGGTGCAATGTACATATATACACTCGTATACAACACAATAAGCACACAAACATAATTATCAATATATTGTTTACAAAACTTGTTTACAAGAACAAACAATACAAAAAATTGTTTATTACTATTGTTCTATAATATATATACCAATATACAGTCACTGGACATATTCCTAGAAGTTCTGCAGCTTGTGGAACTCTTTGAAACATGTTTTCATACACAATGGTGTTTTACACTCCTCACACACAAAACGAGTGTGTGTGCATTTTTGTGGACTTTTTTTTTTTTTTATGTGCAAAGACAAAACACCTCGTCTGAGCAGTTTCCTTCAAAGTACCATCTGACTTACGACCGAGTTTGGTTCCGAGAAACCGGTCGTAAGTCGAAATGGCTGTAAGTCGAATTTTACTACTGAATATCAACAAAACATTGTTGTAATGGCTTTATTTTATTGTTTTATTTGGTATTTCATGTTTTACTTTACTTTTTATGCTGTTAGTACTGTATTTTATACTGTAAGATTTAGGATAAACACTGTGTACAACACAAATAGTTGTTTATTTCCCAGAAATTTGGCATAAAAAATACGGTCGTAAGTCGAGTGGTCGTAAGTCGAGTGGTCGTAAGTCGAGTGGTCGTAAGTCGAGTGGTCGTAAGTCGAGTGGTCGTAAGTCGAGTGGTCGTAAGTCGAGTGGTCGTAAGTCGAGCAGGTCGTAAGTCGAGCAGGTCGTAAGTCGAGCAGGTCGTAAGTCGGATGGTAGGTGTATTAGCAGGCAGTTGTGTTATGTAGTTCTTCTTTCAACACACCGGCCGTATCCCACCAAGGCAGGGTGGCCCAAAAAGAAAAAAGAAAGTTTCTCTTTTAAATTTAGTAATTTATACGGGAGAAGGGGTTACTAGCCCCTTGCTCCCGGCATTTTAGTTGCCTTTTACAACACGCATGGCTTACGGAGGAAGAATTCTGTTCCACTTCCCCGTGGAGATAAGAGGAAATAAACAAAAACAAGAATTAGAAAGAAAACAGAAGAATACCCAGAGGGGTGTGTATATATATGCTTGTACATGTATGTGTAGTGTGACCTAAGTGTAAGTAGAAGTAGCAAGACGTACCTGAAATCTTGCATGTTTATGAGACAGAAAAAAGGACACCAGCAATCTTACCATCATGTAAAACAATTACAGGTTTTCGTTTTACACTCACTTGGCAGGACGGTAGTACCTCCCTGGGTGGTTGCTGTCTACCAACCTAGGTAAATGGTCATGTGTCATCATTCCTTCCTTCCTTCCTACTTTCTTTCATTCCTTTCCTACCTTCCTGCAATCCTTTCCTACCTACCTTCCTACCTTCCCTCCTACATTCCTTCGTCTTTCCTTCCTTACTTTTTTTCCTTCCTTTCATCTCGTCCTTCCTTCATTCCTGCCTTCCATTCTTCCTTCCTTCTGGTTTCTATAATATATATACACATATATAGTCACTAGATACTTTCATATAACTGCTATTATCTTCATTCATCAAGCTTGTCTTGTGTGCGAGTGTGTGGCTTATAATTGTTTTGAGTCAGGAGTTGGCAACTGTCAAAATGACATATTATCTCATTACTCACTCCCCCTACTGCCTGTTAAAACAATGGGGTCGGTTGCTGCTTCCCCTCCATTCTATCTCTTTCAATCTCTCTCTCTCTTTCTGTCTATCTCTGTCTCACAGGTACACATAAATACAAGTATACACAGTGTAAATTACCTACGATAACCCAAAAAATCCAGACTATGCTATACTCTGCTTGAAGATGTGAGTAAAGGTGATGACAGTCTTGTGGCTCTCTGTGAGACAGAGAGCTAGACGGATAGACAGACAGGGAGCTTGACACAGACAAATACACAGAAATGTTTGTGTTCCAGCAAAAACATAGCGAGGGGGATCATTATCTAATCTTTTCTTATCAGCTGCCCCCTCTCCTCACCCTTGTTTACACTCATCAAACGTCAGCTCTTATCAGATGTTATCTTCCCTTATCTTGTCACTGTCATGGGGTGAATTGTTTTTCATGCTTCAAGGAAACACATTATTACATATTATTTCCTCCTCCTCCTCCTCCCTCCTCCTCCTCCCTCCTCCTCCTCCCTCCTCCTCCTCCCTCCTCCTCCTCCCTCCTCCTCCTCCCTCCTCCTCCTCCCTCCTCCTCCTCCCTCCTCCTCCTCCCTCCTCCTCCTCCCTCCCCCTCCTCCCTCCTCCCTCCTCCTCCCTCCTCCTCCTCCCTCCTCCTCCTCCTCCCTCCTTCTCCTCCCTCCCCCTGCTCCTCCCTCCTCCTTCTCCTCCTCCCTCCTCCTCCTCCTCCCTCCTCCCTCCTCCTCCTCCTCCTCCCTCCTCCTCCTCCTCCCTCCTTCTCCCTCCTCCTCCTCCTCCCTCCTCCCTCCTTCTCCTCCCTCCTCCTCCCTCCTCCTCCTCCCTCCTCCTCCTCCCTCCTCCTCCTTCCTCCTCCCTCCTCCTCCTCCTTCCTCCTCCTCCTCCCTCCTCCTCCTCCTCCTCCTCCTCCTCCTCCTCCTCCTCCTCCTCCTCCTCCTCCTCCTCCTCCTCCTCCTCCTCCCCCCCCATTGCTTTTGGTCTCAAACTCCTGGAAATCATGAAATTGATCTTCACTGACACTTCCATCTGTGTTAGAGCATCAATTGGGAAGAGAAGAGTCCCAGATTTGCTGGGGAGTCATACATTTCTTACCGCTAAGCATGCTGAAAAAGGACGACTGAAATGGCATTCCCACAATGCACCACTGGCTCCCTGATTTTTTTTATATGGTGCACACTGACTATGGAGACCCATTCTCTCACAAATGGGCCTACCAGCTTTCTCCTGCTTGATTTAAAGCCGCTAGAATTTATGCGTATAGATATGTCAAACACGGTATCTCCTATGACCTATTTATATGACCTCGACAGTCAAAGGGTTAACCCTTCGAAAGTCGACAGGCCCTTTCCGAGACTCGTTCTCAGGGTCGGCCAAATTTAAAAAAAAAAAATTTGTTATGAAAAGATAGAGAATCTTTTCCCGATCATAATGGCACCAAAAGTATGAAATTTGATGGAAAACTTACAGAATTATGCTCTCGCGAAGTTAGCGGTCTCGGCAATGTTTATGCATCGGCGATTTTTGCCCACTTTGAGCCCAATTTTTGGCCAATTCCACTGTACTAGTCGACAAAAAACATGAATATTTCACTAGAACTCCGTTTTTTCTATCGAATGAGTGCAAGAAACCACCCATTTGCCGATTTCAACTATCCAGTACAGTGGTCAGAATTTAGCAATTTTGCCAATTTCACACAAATTTCCAAAGATGCCAATTTCCGAATAGGGTCCAGAATAAACAAGAAAGACATTCCTGGCACTAAAATGACATTTCCTCTGTTCATTAGTCACGTCTCAAGGCCCCTCTTACATTCTTTTGCTTTCCACTTTGAATTTTTATTCTCACAAAAAACAGAAGATTTACTGTTATGCAGACTACTGCATTAGTGTAAAAAATGGTATAAATAATATTGGCGCACTTGCAAAAGAATATTAGACTCGCCAGTTGATGTGTATTGGACGCTTGGCATGATTTGTTTACTTTTGAACTTTGGTAAAAAGCGAGCATTTCTGCTACTTTGAGCTCAATTTCAAGGTACTTTTCATTGTAAAACCAGTCAAAATCATCTCAATTTCTGTAATATGTCTTCCATTCTATAAAATGAGACCAAGAAAACTAGAATACAACAATAAATACCATACGAAAATACAGTGCAAAGTCGCTGTTTTATTCCTAAAAAATGGTCTAAGTTTTCTTTTTTTCTCATTATGCACTGTGTGCTGCAGGATTTTTTTTATACTGTGCACACTGACCACAGACCCATTCTTTCATATGTAGGCCTACCAGCTTTCTCCCACTAAATTTGAGGGCGCTAGAATTTAGGCGTACTAGTACATCAAAAACCCTGGGTCATAAGCCGTACTAGTACGGCCGAAACTAGTACGGCAGTGAAGATGTTGTGTCTGAGGGCAATGTGTGGTGTGAATAATATGCAAAGAATTCGTAGCCTGGAGATTAGGAGCAGCTCTGGGATTACTAATAGTATTATCCAGAGAGCTGAAGAGAGGTTGTTAAGGTGGTTTGGACATTTAGAGAGGATGGAACAAAATAGGATGGCTTGGAGGGCATATAAATCTGCAATGGAGAGGGGCTTGGACTTCCAGCAAGCATGCATAAGCGTGTTAGATAGGCGTGAATGGAGGCAAATGGTTTTTACGACTTGACATACTGTTGGAGTAAGAGCAAGGTATTATTTATGAAGGAATTCAGGGAAACCAGTTAATCAAACTTGAGTCCTGGAGGTGAGAAGACAGTGCCTGAACTCTGAAGGATGGGTGAGGATATTTGCAGTTTTGAACTGTAGTATCAGTGCTCCTCTGACAAGACAATGATGGAGTGAATGATAGTGAGAGAGTTTTTTCTTTTTTGGGTCACCCTGCCTCATTGGGATATGACCAGTGTGTACCAAAAAAAAAAAAAAAATAGTGATCTACAACAGCAAATCATCAAAAACTAATCATAACCCAACAAAAATCTGTCGTTAGAAAAATGGCTCTCCCCTTCACTCCTCCATATTCAAGGATTTGAACCTACTTCATGTGCAAGTTTTCCACACATACTGTTAAGGTTATTTTCAATCACTGCATTGCATAATATACAGTTTACCTGGAGAGGGTTTCGGGGGTCAATGCCCCCGCAGTCTGGTCTGAGACCAGGCGGCATAGTGAATCAAGGATTGATCAACCAGGCTGTTACTGCTGGCCGCACGCAAGCTGACGTACGAACCACAGCCTGGTTGGTCAGGTACTGACTTTAGGTGCCTGTCCAGTTCCTTCTTGAAGACAGCCAGGGGTCTATTGGTAATCTCCCTTATGTATGCTGGGAGGCAAATGAACAGTCTTGGGCCCCGGACACTTATTGTGTTCTCTCAGTGTACCCGTGGTGCACCTGCTTTTCATCGGGGGGAATGTTGCATCTCCTGCCGAGTCTTTTGCTTTCATAGGGCGTGATTTTCGTGTGTACGTTTGGTACCAAACCCTCCAGGACTTTTCAAGTGTGTATTATCATTTTATCTCTCTCGCCTGCATTTGAGGGAATACAGATCAAGGACCTTCAAACATTCCCAGTAGTTTAGGTGCCTTATTGTACTTATGTGTGCAGTGAAAGTTCTTTGTACACTCTCCAGGTCTTCAATGTCACCAGCCTTGAAGGGGGCCATTAGTGTACAACAGTATTCCAGCCTAGAGAGCACAAGCGATTTGAAGAGAATCATCATGGGCTTGGCGTCCCTAGTTTTGAAGGTTCTCATTATCCATCCAATCATTTTCCTAGCGGATGAGGTAGATACATTGATGTGGTCTTTGAAGGAAAGATCCTCTGACATTATCACTCCCAGGTCCTTCACATTACTTTTCCGCTCTATTGTATGGTTAGAATTTGTCGTATACCCTGACACACATATAATTTCTTCGTTTCCCATAGTTGAGTAGTTGAAATTTCTCCTCATTGAACTTCATATTGCTTTGAGTGGCCTATTTGAAGATTTGGTTGATGTCCGCTTGGAGTCTCGCAGTGTCTTTGATGGAGGTCATGCCATGGTAATCCGGGTGTCATCTGCAAAGGAAGACACAGAGCTATGGCTTACAACTCTGTCTGTCAGAAATATAGAATGGGAGCAAGTACTGTGCCTTGTGGAACAGAGCTTTTTACCATGGCTGCCTGGGACTTTACTCTGTTTACTATTACTCTTTGTGCTCTATTTGTCAGGAAGTTGTAGATCCATCTACCAACTTCTCCCGTTATTCCTTTTCACGCATTTTGTGTGCTATTACACCATGGTCACACTTGTCGAGAGCTTGTGCAATGTCTGTATTTTGTTTATTCTCGACAGCATCCAGGACCTTGTCATATTGGTCCAGTAGCTGGGACAGGCAATAGCAACCTGCTCTAAACCTGTGTTTCCCTGGGTTGTGTAATTGATGAGTATCTAGGTGGTTGTCTACCTTGCTACTTAGTACCCTCTCAAAGGTGAGAGCCCCTGTTAGATACACAGCATTTCTGGCAAAATTTATCATAGTCTAGATATATGAGCTACTTAGTGAGGTTTATTATTCTTTAAGTCTATATGTGCCAGTAACAGGAAGTTAAAATAAAATACAGGTTACAACATAATTCATTAAAAAAATTTATTTGTCTAGTTGGAAAAAGTTGAGTGGAACTAATTTTTGAATTTAAAATGTAATGCAATAGAAGTTACTTTAAGATTATTTCAGCATCTTTTCTTTCAACACACCGGCTGTATCCCACCGAGGTGGGGTGGCCCAAAAGGAAAAATGAAAGTTTCTTCTTTTACATTTAGTAATACATATACAGTGGACCCCCGCATACCGTTGGCATCACATAACGTTAAATCCGCATACCGCTACATTTTATCGCCAAGATTTTGCCTCACATACCTCTAAAAAACCCGCTCAACGCTGTTCGTCCGAGACACGTCTAATGTGCGCCCTTAGCCAGCCTCACATGTTCCGCCGGTGGCATTGTTTACCAGCCAGCCTCCGCGGTAACATCCAAGCATACAATCGGAACGTTTCATATTATTACAGTGTTTCTGGTGATTTTATCTGCAAAATAAGTGACCATGGGCCCCAAGAAAGCTTCTAGTGCCAACCCTACAGCAATAAGGGTGAGAATTACTATAGAGATGAAGAAAGAGATCATTGATAAGTATGAAAGTGGAGTGTGTGTCTCCGAGCTGGCCAGGTTGTATAGTAAACCCCAATCAACCATCGCTACTATTGTGGGCAACAAAAAGGCAATCAAGGAAGCTGTTCTTGCCAAAGGTTTAACTGTGTTTTCGAAACAGAGATCGCAAGTGATGGAAGATGTTGAGAGACTCTTATTGGTGTGGATAAATGAGAAACAGATAGCAGGAGATAGCATCTCTCAAGTGATCATAAGTGAAAAGGCTAGGAAGTTGCATCAGGATTTAATTAAAAAAATGCCTGCAACTAGTGATGATGTGAGTGAATTTAAGGCCAGCAAAGGTTGGTTTGAGAGATTTAAGAGGCGTAGTGGCATACATAGTGTGATAAGGCATGGTGAGGCTGCCAGTTCGGACCACAAAGCAGCTGAAAAATATGTGCAGGAATTCAAGGAGTACATAGACAGTGAAGGACTGAAACCTGAACAAGTGTTTAATTGTGATGAAACAGGCCTGTTTTGGAAGAAAATGCCAAGCAGAACCTACATTACTCAGGAGGAAAAGGCACTCCCAGGACATAAGCCTATGAAAGACAGGCTTACTCTGTTGATGTGTTCCAATGCTACTGGTGATTGCAAAGTGAAGCCTTTATTAGTGTATCACTCTGAAACTCCCAGACCGTTCAGGCAAAAGAATGTCCTCAAGGAAAATTTGTGTGTGCTGTGGAGGGCAAACAGTAAGGCATGGGTCACTATGGACTTTTTCTATGACTGGTTACACCATGCATTTGCCCCCAATGTGAAAGATTACCTAACTGAAAAGAAATTAGAACTTAAGTGCCTCCTGGTGTTAGACAATGCCCCTGGTCATCCTACAGACGTGGCAGAGCGACTTTATGGGGACATGAAATTCATTAACATCAAGTTTTTGCCTCCTAATACCACTCCTCTCCTGCAGCCCATGGACCAGCAGGTTATTGCAAACTTCAAAAAACTGTACACAAAAGCTCTGTTTGAAAGGTGCTTTGTAGTGACCTCAGAAACTCAACTGACTCTAAGAGAGTTTTGGAGAGATCACTTTAATATCCTCAATTGTGTAAACCTTATAGGTAAGGCTTGGGAGGGAGTGACTAACAGGACCTTGAACTCTGCTTGGAAGAAACTGTGGCCAGAATGTGTAGACCAAAGGGATATTGAAGGGTTTCAGGATAACCCTGAGAATCCTATGCCAGTTGAGGAATCCATTATGGCATTGGGAAAGTCCTTGGGGTTGGAGGTTAGTGGGGATGATGTGGAAGAGTTGGTGGAGGAGGACAATGAAGAACTAACCACTGATGAGCTGATAGATCAACTTCAACAGCATGAGGCCAGACCTGAGGAAACTGGTTCGAAGGAGGGGAGAGAGAAATTGAAGAAATTGCCTACTACAAAGATTAAGGAAATCTGTGCAAAGTGGCTTGAAGTGCAAACCTTCATGGATGAAAATCACCCTCGCACAGCTATTGCAAGCTGTGCTGGTGACTATTACACTGACAATGTTGTGAAACACTTTAGGGAAGTCATAAAGGAACGAGAGGTACAGGCCACTATGGGCAGATATGTTGTGCGACAGAAGTCCAGTGACTCTGAAGCTGGTCCTAGTGGCATTAAAAGAAAAAGGGAAGTAACCCCAGAAAAGGACTTGACACCTCAAGTCTTAATGGAAGGGGATTCCCCTTCTAAACACTAACACACTCTCCTCCTCCCATCCCATCAATCATCACCAGATCTTCAATAAAAGTAAGTGTCATGTAATTGTGCATGCCTTTTTCAGTTTGTGTGTATTAAAATTAATATTCCATGTGGTAAACATTTTTTTTTCATACTTTGGGGTGTCTTGCACGGATTAATTTGATTTCCATTATTTCTTATGGGGAAAATTCATTCGCATAACGATAATTTCGCATAACAATGAGCTCTCTTGCACGGATTAATATCGCTATGCGGGGGTCCACTGTACAGGAGAAGGGATTACTAGCCCCTTGCTCCAGCTATTTTAGTCTCCTCTTACAACACGCATGGCTTACAGAGGAAGAATTCTGTTCCACTTCCCCGTGGAGGTAAGAGGAAATAAACAAGAACTAGAAAGAAAATAGAAGAAAACCCAGGAGGGTGTGTGTATACATATTTCTTCTTCTTTCAACACACCGGCCGTATCCCACCGAGGCGGGGTGGCCCAAAAGGAAAAACGAAAGTCTAACCTTTTACATTTATTTATTTATTTATTTATTTATTTATTTATTAATTTGAACATGATAGAGAAGTATAAAGGAATACAGTTATTAAAGTGCAGCATGCCAAAGCCCCTTGTATGCAGAGCATTATGGGCAGGCTTAAAATTAACTTAAGATTAACTAAACAATGATATATTCAGTGGTAAAAACATTATTGTAAACAGGTAACAGTTTAGCACAAATGAGTATTACAAAGACAGGTTATATGGTCATTTACTGTGTTGCTGTGCATTCAATAGAATGGAGTATTCTGTTAGGTGATGTATTTAAAGTAAAACAGTTTGATTGGGTCACAGGTTAGACATGAGATACAATAATGAGAAACATTTATGAGATACAATTTATGAGGTACAGTTATTCAGTATTTATTTAGTTGTGGGTGAGGAAGTGATTTTTGAGAAGAGACTTGAATTTATAAACAGTGTTTCTTTTATATTCACAGGTAATGAATTCCAGATTTTAGGGCCTTTTATGTGCATTGAGTTTTTGCATAGCGTGAGATGAACACGAGGAACATCAAAGAGTGATCTGTGCCTTGTGTTTTGGTCATGTGTTCTGTTGAGGTTGGTAAGGAGATGTTTGAGGGGAAGGTTTATATCAGAGTTAAGTGTTCTATGTATGTAGTAGTTGCAGTAATAAGTATGAATGTTTTGTATGGTGAGTAGGTTTAGAGTTTTGAATATTGGAGGAGTGTGCTGCATGTAGTGGGAATTTGTTATCATTCTGACTGCAGCCTTTTGTTGGGTAATTAATGGTCTAAGATGGTTTATTGTTGTTGAGCCCCATGCACAAATTCCATAGGTGAGATAGGGGTAAATAAGCGAGTGATATAGGGCCAGGAGGGCTGACTGTGGATCATAGTACCGTATCTTCGATAGTATGCCTACAGTCTTGGAAATATTTTCTTAGAAATTTGTTGTATATGTGTTTAAAATTTGAGTCTATTATCAAAGTGGATTCCTAAGAATTTTCCCTCTGAGTTTTGCGATAGGTGATCCGTTTATCATTATGTTAAGAGGGACGTCTGTAGCTCTGTTACCAAACTGAATTAAGTAGGTTTTGTCAATGTTTAGAGTAAGTTTGTTAGTACTCATCCAGCTAGATATTTTCTGTAATTTGGTATTTACAGTACAGTGGACCCTCGACCAGCGATGGCATCGATTAACGATAAATCTGACTAGCGATACATTTTATCGCAAAAGTTTTGCCTCGATTAGCACTACAAAGCTCGACCAACACTATTCGTTCCGTCTGAGACGCGTCCACTTCTGGCCAGTGTTTACAAGCCAGCTAGCCACCACGGTCGCTTCAAAGCATACAATCTGAAAATTTCATATTATCACAGCCTTTTTAGTGATTGCACCTGCAAAATAAGTCACCATGGGCCCCAAGAAAGCTACTAGTGCCAACCTTACAGCAAAAAGGGTGAGAATTACTATTGATATGAAGAAAGAGATCATTGCTAAGTATGAAAGTGGAGTGCGTGTCTCCGAGCTGGCCAGGCTGTACACAAAACCCCAATCAACCATCGCTACTATTGTGGCCAAGAAAACGGCAATCAAGGAAGCTGTTCTTGCCAAAGGTGCAACTATGTTTTCGAAACTGAGATTGCAAGTGATGGAAGATGTTGAGAGACTGTTATTGGTATGGATAAACGAAAAACAGATAGCAGGAGATAGCATCTCTCAAGCGATCATATGTGAAAAGGCTAGGAAGTTGCATGACGATTTAATTAGAAAAATGCCAGCAACTAGTGGTGATGTGAGTGAATTTAAGGCCAGCAAAGGTTGGTTTGAGAGATTTAAGAATCGTAGTGGCATACATAGTGTGATAAGGCATGGTGAGGCTGCCAGTTTGGACCAAAAAGCAGCTGAAAAATGTGCTGGAATTCAAGGAGTACATAGACAGTGAAGGACTGAAACCTGAACAAGTGTTTAATGGTGACACTGACGATGTTGTGAAACACTTTAGGAATGTCATAAAGGAACGGGAGGTACAGGCCTCTATGGGCAGATATGTTGTGCGACAGAGGTCCAGTGACTCTCAAGCTGGTCCTAGTGGCATTAAAAGAAGGGAAGTAACCCCGAAAAAGGACTTGCCACCTCAAGTCCTAATGGAAGGGGATTCCCCTTCTAAACACTAAGACCATCAACACACTTCCCTCTTCCCATCCCATCAATCATCACCAGATCTTCAATAAAGGTAAGTGTCATGTAACTGTGCATGTCTTCAGTTTGTGTGTATTAAAATTATTATTTCATTTGTTAAAATTTTTTTTTTCAATACTTTTGGGTGTCTTGCACGGATTAATTTGATTTCCATTATTTCTTTTGGGGAAAATTAACTTGACTAACGATTAGCTCTCAGGAACGGATTGATAGCGTTAGTCGAGGGTCCACTGTATTGGCTAGCGTGACTGGGCTCGGGTGAGAGAAGACGTATGTAGTGTCATCTGCAAATAGTGTGGGTTTGAGTAGTTGCGATGCATTTGGTAGGTCATTTATGTATATGAGAAAGAGAAGAGGGCCTAGAACACTTCTCTGTGGGACACCAACTGTAATTGGCTGTGTGGAAGAGTTATCCCCTTTTTTTTTTTTTTTTTTTTTTTTTTTTTTTTTTTTTTTTTTTTATAAACAAGTCGGCCGTCTCCCACCGAGGCAGGGTGACCCAAAAAAGAAAGAAAATCCCCAAAAAGAAAATGCTTTCATCATCATTCAACACTTTTACCACACTCACGCATAATCACTGTTTTTGCAGAGGTGCTCAGAATACAACAGTTTAGAAGCATATACGTTTAAAGATACACAACATATCCCTCCAAACTGCTAATATCCCTGTTCATGTACACATATTGGCTTCTGTTGATGAGATAAGACTTTAGGTAGTTGAGGGAGTGCCCTCTTATACCATAGTGTGACAATTTTATATGGAGCAAGTAATGGTCAACTGTATCAAAAGCTTTACGTAAGTCAATGAAGATTCCCAGTGGGACTTCTTTTTTCTCTTTTGCAGTTTGTGTTCTAGCATGTGTATACAGTAGGGCCCCACTTATACGGCGGGTTAGGTTTCAGGCTGTCGCCGGAAAGTAGACATCACCGGAAGGCAGAATGCCATTTTTTTCCATTTATAAATGGATATAAATGCCAGACAACAAGTTTACACTAAATTATATTAGGTTAGTAATAGAACTAGGCATTAAAAACACACAAAGTAAAATACATTCACAGTAACTTCATTACTTATCTTAAAAGTATTTGTAATCTTAATGTAGGGGGAGAGGTGAGTAGTACTTTGTAGGAAGTCAGGTGCAGGTAGCCCAGGTGTAGGTAGCCCCTGGCTCCCCATCTCATACTTAATATATGATATTTAAAACATCCCAGAGAGGTAAAATACACATACAGTACACTAATTATTTACCTTAAAATATGTGTAGTCTTAATATAGGAAGAGAGGCGAGTAGTATTTATTTGTAGGAAGTCAGTGTAGGTAGCTGGTAGGTGTAGCCCACCTGGGCTATACCTACCGGCTACCTACACTGTGGCCCAGAGCCATATTATTAACATCGACATGCTGTGTTCACTGAATTTAATAATTTCTAACAACTACTTTTAGATGCCATCATAAACGAAGGTAGAATTAATGAATAATTCATGCCGAAAATTGCAAACAAAAGCGGAGTGGGGGAGTGGCTGGGCCAAACGCAGATTCATACACGTTTTCTCTGATGGCGGAGTAGAGAAAACGTAATGTTGTCCCTCCACCCGGCTACCACACAGGTCCACAAGTATTATCAGAGCACATAAAATATGCAATAAATGCCAGACAACACGTTTACAATAACTTATATTAAGTTAGCAATAGAAATAGGCATTAAAAACACAATAAAAGGTAAGATACACACAGAGTACACTTATTACATACCTTAAAATATTAATATTAATGTGTGAGAGGTGAGTGGCAGGGTGTTTATTGAATAAAATCAGAATGGCACACCATCATCCTCTAACTTGGCAATTAACCCGTAAACGGTCCAAGCAGATCTACGTTCATATGCATAGTGGTCCAAAAGTAGATCTACATTTTTTTACACATTTTCAAATGTAAAAAAAACAAAAATCTACTTTTTTTTACATTCAAATGTTGAAAAAACGTATATATACGTTTGGACCGTTTACGGGTTAAAGCAAGAGGCTTACGACTTCTTTTTATCACAGCTAACCTTAGACGCCATCGTCAATGAGAGCCAACTAGTTAACGAAAGAGTAAACGAGAGAGAGAACGAGATACAGAGTTGAGACAATGTAAGAACACAAACTGAACAGGTAGTGGATGATCACTTGGTCAGGCGAAATAAATGCATATTAATATGTGTCTACTTTTAGTTCATTCACGTATGTTTGTAAGAGTTTGTAAAACATTTACCTCAATATTTTTTTATTATAATAATAATTACCTCACAATACATTGTGTACAAGTTGTACAAGTTAGTTCAGAATAAACAAACAGCAATACACCATTTTTAGAGTGAATGAAGATAATAATAATTTTTTTTTTTTTCAACAAGTTGGCCGTCTCCCACCGAGGCAGGGTGACCCAACAAAGAAAGAAAATCCCCAAAAAGAAAATGCTTTCATCATCATTCAACACTTTCACCACACTCACACATTATCACTGTTTTTGCAGAGGTGCTCAGAATACAACAGTTTAGAAGCATATACGTATAAAGATACACAACATATCCCTCCAAACTGCCAATATCCCAAACCCCTCCTTTAAAGTGCAGGCATTGTACTTCCCATTTCCAGGACTCAAGTCCAACTATATGAAAATAACCGGTTTCCCTGAATCCCTTCACTAAATATTACCCTGCTCACACTCCAACAGATCGTCAGGTCCCAAGTACCATTTGTCTCCATTCACTCCTATCTAACACACTCACGCACGCTTGCTGGAAGTCCAAGCCCCTTGCCCACAAAACCTCCTTTACCCCCTCTCTCCAACCCTTTCGAGGACGACCCCTACCTCGCCTTCCTTCCCCTATAGATTTATGTGCTTTCCATGTCATTCTATTATTATTATTATAATAATAATAAAAAGCACTAAACTCACAAGGGTCGTGAATTGCTATATATAGAGTAAAGGCATACGAAAAGAATATTTTTCTACAGTTACCCCCCAGTGTTTGACTAGAGAAAACGTAATTCTTCCGACACTACCTACACAGCTGCTTTGTAAACAAATCTCATATTTACATCAATTTTTATTCTGTGAGTGTATGTATCGTGTTTATATGCTATGTAATGGGTTTCATATATAATTTTGAGGAAAATAGCATAGATGGATTAATGAAAATGCCTATATTGATGTAAAATAACACATTTAGTGTGCCCAAGAGTGATTATTATTACGCAGTATTGGGGCGTCATGAGTAGACTCTTAGCGATTTTAATGTGTATCTGCACACTAGCACAGTGTATAAGTATATTTAGGTACAGGTACACATAAGTATAATTATCAGAGTACGTATAAAATATGCAGTAACTTTAAAACACTTGAAATTTTGGAAAGTTTCCTGACATAATAGATGTGGTCATGGAAAATGTAAACAAACCAGGTGTGTGGCGCCGTATTTGAAAGACTGTTTGCCGTATAGCAAATTTTGGTCATAATTTGACACCGCCGTATTAGCGGAATGCTGTAAGGTGAAACGCCGTAAAGCAGGGCCTTACTGTAATAGCATCATTAGTATTTTTATCATTTCTGGACCCAAATTGACAGGGGTCGAGTATGTTGTGGGAGATAAGGTAGGAATAGATTCGCTTATGAATTAATTTTTCGAAGATTTTAGTGTGTGTATGTAAGTTGGATATTGGCCTATAGTTATTCAAGTTTGTTTGGTCTCCTCCTTTATGGATCGGGGTTACCCTTGCTATTTTGAGAACTGTAGGGAAGGTAGAGGATTCTATGGATTTGTCAAATAGTGTTGCAATGATTGGTGATAGTACAGTGTACTTGTGATGCTTTTTTGTATTTAACCCCTTTAGGGTCCAAGGCCAAAATCTGAAGTGGTGCTCCAGTGTCCAAGAAATTTTGAAAAAAAAAAAATTATTTTTTCTTACAGAATTAAAGAGTGTATTTTTGTGAAGGTAATAAGACAAAAAAAAGTTTTTTCTGATCAGTACTTACGGAGATACAGCGGCGGGAAGTTGACCCAAAATGACCGGGTGGCGGCAACATCAGTGACTTCCACAAAATCCCATTTTTTAGTTTTTTTTATACTTTTTTCTTTTCTTTTCTAATTTTTTTCTTTTTCTAATAACATTTGTGGCCTGTGAGACCAATATAATGTATATTGTATAAGTGTACACTCATTGTATTCAACACAATAACTGCACTAATTTGTTTATCATTATATTGCTTACAAAACTTGTTTACAAGTTTATTGTAAACAAAATGATGAAAATATTAGTGCGGTTATTGTGTTGAATACAATGGTACAATATGGTACAATGGCACGATACAATGGTACCACATGGTAGAATGGCACCATTTGGTACAATGGTACCATATAGTACCATATGGTACAATGGTGCCATAGGGTGCAATGGTACCATAGGGTGCAATATGGTACAATGGCACACGATACAATGGTACCATATGATACATGGTACCACATGGTAGAATGGCACCATTTGGTAGAATGGCACCATTTGGTACAATGGTGTCATAGGGTACAATGGTGCCATAGGGTGCAATGGTACCATATGGTACAATAGCATCATATGATACAATGGTACCATATGGTACAATATGGCACAATGGCACATGATACAATGGTACCATATGATACAATGGTACCACATGGTAGAATGGCACCATTTGGTACAATGGTACCATATGATACAATGGTACCATATGGTGCAATGGTACCTTATGGTACCATATGGTGTAATGGTACCATATGATGCGACAGTACCATATGGTACATTGTACCATACAGTACAATGATACCATATGGTTCATTGTACCATATGGTACTGTTGTATTCAACACACTAATATTTTCATTATTATTTTGGTTACAATAGTTGTTTACAACAAAAATATGCAAAAATGTTGTGTATTAGTAATGTTCTATTATATATTTACAAGTGTACAGGAACTTTACGTGTTCCTTGAGGTGGATGACAAAGCACTTTGTCTGGGAAACTATGGAGTCAGTAGCTAGCTTGTGTCGCCACTCAGTCTTGGCTGGTGTCTCATGCCACCAACACCTATTGACCATATGGTACACGGTATATGTTACAGGGTACCAGATGGTACATTGTACTATATGGTAAAGGGTACCATGCAGTACAGGATAACATATGGTGCAGGGTACCATATGGTGCAGGGTACCGTATGGTGCAGGGTACCGTATGGTGCAGGGTACCGTATGGTGCAGGGTACCGTATGGTGCAGGGTACCGTATGGTGCAGGGTACCGTATGGTGCAGGGTACCGTATGGTGCAGGGTACCGTATGGTGCAGAATAGAGCGAAACACCAACGTCAAAGACCTGGGAGTGATCATGTCGGAGGATCTCACCTTCAAGGACCATAACATTGTATCAATCGCATATGCTAGAAAAATGACAGGATGGATAATGAGAACCTTCAAAACTAGGGAGGCCAAGCCCATGATGACACTCTTCAGGTCACTTGTTCTATCTAGGCTGGAATATTGCTGCACACTAACAGCACCTTTCAAGGCAGGTGAAATTGCCGACCTAGAAAATGTACAGAGAACTTTCACGGCGCGCATAACGGAGATAAAACACCTCAATTACTGGGAGCGCTTGAGGTTCCTAAACCTGTATTCCCTGGAATGCAGGAGGGAGAGATACATGATTATATACACCTGGAAAATCCTAGAGGGACTAGTACCGAACTTGCACACGAAAATCACTCACTACAAAAGCAAAAGACTTGGCAGACGATGCACCATCCCCCCAATGAAAAGCAGGGGTGTCACTAGCACGTTAAGAGACCATACAATAAGTGTCAGGGGCCCAAGACTGTTCAACTGCCTCCCAGCACACATAAGGGGGATTACCAACAGACCCCTGGCAGTCTTCAAGCTGGCACTGGACAAGCACCTAAAGTCAGTTCCTGATCAGCCGGGCTGTGGCTCGTACGTTGGTTTGCGTGCAGCCAGCAGCAACAGCTTGGTTGATCAGGCTCTGATCCACCAGGAGGCCTGGTCACAGACCGGGCCGCGGGGGCGTTGACCCCCGGAACTCTCTCCAGGTAAACTCCAGGTACCGTATGGTGCAGGGTACCGTATGGTGCAGGGTACCGTATGGTGCAGGGTACCGTATGGTGCAGGGTACCGTATGGTGCAGGGTGCCGTATGGTACAGGGTACCATATGGTACAGATACAGGGATAACTATAGAAATAAGTCACCCTGACTTTTTTGCGTTGTCCTAGGATTTTATACATATGCTGCTATGTATGATAATCTATGTAATTGTATTTCTGTACACCTGAATAAACTTACTCAAGTGCATGTGGCATCATAAGTAAGTTTATTTAGTTATACACAAATAAAGTTACATAGAATATCATACTTAGCAGCATATGTTTGGAGAACCTAGGATAACCCAAAAAAGTCAGATATATTTCCATTAGGGTCCCTGTACCCTGTACCATTTGGTACAATGTACTATATGGTGCAATGTACTATATGGTACAATGTACTGTATGTACATTGTACCATATGGTACCATATACCATTGTACCATATGATACCATTGTATGACATGGCACCATTGTACCCTATGGTACCATTGTACCATATGGCACAATGGTACCATATGGTTCAAAACCATAGAATTCGTCTTCAGTCCACTTCCATCAGTCTTAGAACTGTAAGTTGTGAAGAGGAGAGTCAGAATTCGCCCGGAGAGTGAGTGGGGAGTGAGAGCTTCCTTGCTGCCAGGCACTATGAACAAAGCTACTTTGCCAGCGTTCCCACAATGTCATGTGGGTGTCCAGATTTTTTCTATGGTGTGCACACTGACCACCCAGACCCATTCTCTTAGATGTAGGCCTACCAGCCTTCTCATGCTAAATTTGACGGCGCTAGAATTTTGGCATAGATCTTCGGTTTGGACCCTGAATGTAAAGCCGTAGATCTACGGGACGGACCCTGAAAGGGTTAAAGGGTGATATGGTATTTAAATCTCCTGTCTTGTTTTTTAGTGTGTTGATAAGGGAGACTTCAGTAGGGATAGTCGGAGGTAGGAACAGTGTGTTCGGGTAGTTGCCAGTGAGGTAGTCATTGGGTGGGGTATCTGAGCTTGGAATTTTATTGGCAAGGTTTTTTTCCTATAGTGGAGAAAAAATTATTCAGTCTGTTTGCTGTTTCAGTAGGTGGGAGTTGGGGTTCATCTGGTATTGTTAATTCAATTTCGCTATTTCGTGATGTCTTTTTTGTTCCTAGAATTTCTGATAGGGTTTTCCAGGTCTTTTTTATATCACCTCGTAAGTTGGATAATCTGTTCTCATAATACAGTGGACCCCCGCGTAACGATTACCTCCGAATGCGACCAATTATGTAAGTGTATTTATGTAAGTGCGTTTGTACGTGTATGTTTGGGGGTCTTAAATGGACTAATCTACTTCACAATATTCCTTATGGGAATAAATTCGGTCAGTACTGGCACCTGAACATACTTCTGGAGTGAAAAAATATCGTTAACCGGGGGTCCACTGTACAGTTTTTTAGCCCTTCTTATCAGGCTGGTTAGGATTGACGAGTAGCTTCTGTACAGGAGGTTCTGTCGTTTTCTTGTGAGACTCTCATTTATGTATATATCTTTTTTTGCTTTAATAGATGAAATTATTAGATCTTTTTTCCTGTCTTGTGTGTGAAATCTGAGCATAACAATTTTTATACTTTGGTTCCCTAGTAACTTAGATTATTTTATTTCCGACACTGGTACATTAACATGTAGGTGGTCACGTATGATCTGGAGAGTTGTATCTTTGCAGTTGCAATGGTTTAATTCGCTGGGAAAGAGTGGAATAGTAATATATACAGGAGAGGGGGTTACTAGCCCCTTGCTCCCGGCATTTTAGTCGCCTCTTACATCACGCATGGCTTACGGAGGAAGAATTCTGTTCCACTTCCCCATGGAGGTAAGAGGAAATAAATAAGAACAAGAACTAGAAAGAAAATAGAAAACCCAAAGGGGTGTGTATATATATGCTTGTACATGTATGTGTACTGTGACCTAAGTGTAAGTAGTAGCAGGAAGACGTACCTGAATTCTTGCATGTTTATGAAAGACAAGACACCAGCAATCCTACCATCATGTAAAACAGTTAAAGGTTTTCATTGTACTCTCACTTGGCAGGGCGGTAGTACCTCCCTGGGCGGTTGCTGTTTACCAACCTACTACCTAGGATTATTTCAGCATATTTGAAGTTGTGTAATCCTGAGCTAAAACAATTGCTAGTGGGCTGGAGTTTACCTGGAGAGAGTTCCGGGGGTCAAAGCCCCCGCAGCCCGGTCTGTGACCAGGCCTCCTGGTGGATCAGAGCCTGATCAACCAGGCTGTTACTGCTGGCTGCACGCTATCCAATGTACGAGCCACAGCCTGGCTGGTCAGGTACCGACTTTAGGTGCTTGTCCAGTGCCAGCTTGAAGACAGCCAGGGGTCTATTGGTAATCACCCTTATGTATGCTGGGAGGCAGTTGAACAGTCTTGGGGCCCCTGACACTTATTGTATTGTCTCTTAACGTGCGAGTGACACCCCTACTTTTCATTTGGGGGATGTTGCATCGTTCGCCGAGTCTTTTGCTTTTGTTGCGAGTGATTTTTGTGTGCAAGTTCGCTACTAGTCCCTTTAGGATTTTCCAGGTGTAGATCCACAGTAGATCCATGTGTAGAATTCTTGTAGATCAAATGATCCAAAATTTGAATGATAAAATAAATTATCTCCGAATACTTTTAATAAATTGTCAAGAAACATTTGAACTTTATGTAATTTATTTTTTATAACACCCCGGCTGTCTCCCACCAAGATAGTGACCAATAAGAAAGAACTTTTGCTGTCACTCATTCAATCCCTGTCTTACCAAAAGAGCAGTGACATCACAGATGACCCTCCAAACCACAACATCCTCACTCCTCCTTCAGACTGTAGGCATTATATTTCCTACATCCAGGATTCATGTCTGACTAATCAATTTCCCTGAGTTCCTTCGTAAGTGTTACCCTGCTCACACTCACTGTACACCAAATTATTAAAAGCACAGATGAGACAGCATAGACGTGTAATAAATAAGTCATGAAAAATGGGTGTATAGTACTAAATTGAATTTCAGCAAAGTCTTTTACTGGGCAATGGAAAATATAATATGTACAGTATTCAGTTGTAATATATTTCATTAGTTTTGATAATGAAAGAATTTGAAACTTGAATGAAGTAGTATAAAACCCACAATATGGGGTGGACAGAGTTGCAATACGATGTGCCAAGGAGATGTATTTTCACTATTATTGTACAGTGTTTATACTTAAGAATTAAGTAAATGTAATTTATAATAGAGAGGATTATGGCTAGTATCTAGGTAGTATGTGTTATGTTGTTTCTCATTTTATCTTTGATGGTATGGTTCTCACTACATGTTCTAGTGTGGGGTAGCTTTTTACATAGCCTTATAAAGTCTAGGGTAATACTTATTCATAATTGGTCATCCTCAGTTAGTAGAATCTTTCACCAACCCTCTCAACAGATTATTCGACCCTTTCTGGGTCGAGAGGCACTCTCCTAAACTCGTTCTCAGGGTCGAAAATTTTTCGGAAAAAAAAAAATTCTTTTTTTTCTTATGAAATGATAGAGAATCTTTTCCCTATCATAATGACACCAAAAGTACGAAAGTTGATGGAAAACTTACAGAATTATGCTCTTGAGAAGTTAGCGGTTTTGATGATGTTTACTCATCGGCGATTTCGGCCACTTTGAGCGCTATTTTCGGCCAATTTCAGTGTACTAGCCAACAAAAATCATATCTATTTCACTAGAACTCCATTTTTTCTATCGAATGAGTGCAAGAAACCACCCATTTACCAATTTCAAGTATCCAGTAAAGTGGTCAGAAATTAGCAATTTTGCCATTTTCACACAAATTTCAGAGGATGCCAATTTCCAAATAGGGTCCAGAATAAGCAAGACAGACATTCCTGGAACTAAAATAACATTTTCTCTGTTTATTAGTCACTTCTCCAGGCCCCTCTTATATCTCTCTTGCTTTCCACTTTGAATTTTTATTCTCACAAAAAATAGAAGATTTACTGTTATGCAAACTACTGCATTATTGTAGAAATGGTATAAATAATATCAGTGAACTTGTGAAAGAATATTAGACTCACCAGTTGATGTGTATTGGACGCTTGGAATGATTTATGATTTATTTACTTTTGAAATTTGGTAAAATTGAACATATCTGCTACTTTGAGCTCATTGTGAAACCAATCAAAATCATCTCAATTTCTGTAATATGTCTTCCAGTCTATAAAATGAGACCAGGAAAACTAAATACAACCTTAAATACCATACGAAAATACGCTGCCAAGTCGCTGTTTTAAATAAAAAACACGGTTGGGTTTTTTTTTCCTCATGCACTCTATGCTGCAGGATTTTTTTTATACTGTGCACACAGACCACATAGACCCATTCTTTCATATCTAGGCCTACCAACTTTCTCTCGCTGGATTTGAAGGCACTGGAATTTAGGTGTTCTAGTACGTCAATAACCCTGGTGCGTAAGCCGTACTAGTATATCGGAAACCCTGAAAGGGTTAAACTATTGCAAATCTAGATATATATTCAGATAGATATATATACAGAATTGAAGGTAGTAGGTAGGTACTACCGTCCTGCCAAGTGAGTGTAAAACGGAATCCTGTAATTGTCTTTTTCTGTCTCTTAAACATGCAAGATTTCAGGTATGTCTTGCTACTTCTACTTACACTTTGGTCACACTACACATACATGTACAAACATATATATACACTCCCCTCTGGGTTTTCTTCTATTTTCTTTCTTGTTCTTGTTTATTTCTTATCTCCTTGGGGAAGTGGAACAGAATTTTTCCTCTGTAAGCCATGCGTGTTGTAAGAGGTGACTAAAATGCCGGGAGCAAAGGCTTAGTAACCCCTTCTCCTGTATAAATTACTAAATTTAAAAAGAGTAACTTTCGTTTTTCTTTTTAGACCATCCTGCCTTGGTGGGATATGGCTGGTTTGTTGAAAAAAAAAATATATATATATACAGAAATATACACATAGGTTTATCATTTTAACCCCAACAAGCATGCACCCTTGGCAACTTCAGCCATCACAGGGTCCACTTTCCACAATTAGTACTCCTTTTTTTTTATTTATTTTTTTATTTATTTATTTAGAAATTTTAGCATACATACAGAGGTACAAAAAAAATACAGGTAAGAGCAGCATGCCAAAGCCACTTACATGCATAGCATTACGGGCTGGCTTAAAATTAACTTAAGATTAACTAAGCAATGATGAAATCAGTGATAAGACATTATTGTAAACAGATAACTATAAAGCACAAATGAGTATTACAAAGACAGGTCATATGGTTGCATGCATTGCTGTACATTCAGTAGAATGGAGTATTCTGTTAGGTAGTGTATTTAAAAAAATAACAAAGTTAGATTGGGTCCTAGGTTTAACATTTATGTGATATAATTGTGAGTAACATTTAGGATATAAAATTTATATGATTCAGTTATTCAGTATTTATTTGGTTTTGAGTGAGTAAGTGAACTTTGAGAAGAGACTTGAATTTATAAACAGGTAGTGTTTCTTTTATATTTACAGGTAATGAATTCCAGATTTTAGGGCCTTTTATGTGCATTGAGTTTTTGCATAGCGTGAGATGGACACGAGGAACATCAAAGAGTGATCTGTGCCTTGTGTTATGGTCATGTGTTCTGTTGAGGTTGGCAAGGAGATGTTTGAGGGGAGGGTTAATATCAGAGTTAAGTGTTCTATGTATGTAATAGGTGCAATAATAAGTATGGATGTTTTGTATGGTGAGTAGGTTGAGTGTTTTGAATATTGGTGGAGTGTGTTGCCTGTAGTGAGAATTTGTTATCATTCTAACTGCAGCCTTTTGTTGGGTAATTAGTGGTCTGAGATGGTTAATTGTTGTTGAGCCCCATGCACAAATTCCATAGGTGAGATAGGGGTAAATAAGAGAGTGATAAAGGGCCAGGAGGGCTGACTGTGGAACATAGTACCGTATCTTCGATAGTATGCCTACAGTCTTGGAAATTTTCTTAGAAATTTGTTGTATATGTGTATGAAATTTGAGTCTATTATCAAGGTGGATTCCTAAGAATTTTCCCTCTGTTAGCTTTGTGATAGGTGATCCGTTTATCGTTATGTTAAGAGGTACATCTGTAGCTCTGTTACCAAAATGAATGAAGTAGGTTTTGTCAATGTTTAGTGTAAGTTTGTTAGTCCTCATCCAGGTAGATATTTTCTGTAATTCGGTGTTTACAGTATTGGCTAGCGTGACTGGGCTCGGGTGAGAGAAGACGTATGTAGTGTCATCTGCAAAAAGTGTGCGTTTGAGTAATTGCGAAGCATTTGGTAGGTCATTTATGTATAGGAGAAAGAGAAGAGGGCCAAGGACACTTCCCTGTGGGACACCAACTGTAATTGGTTGTGCGGAAGAGCTTGCCCCATTTGCGTACACATATTGGCTTCTGTTGCTGAGGTAAGACTTGAGGTAGTTGAGGGAGTGCCCTCTAATACCATAATGTGACAATTTTACGTGGAGCAAGTCATGGTCAACTGTATCAAAAGCTTTACTTAAGTCAATGAAGATCCCCAGTGGGACTTCTTTTTTCTCTATTGCAGTGTATGTATGTTCTAGCATGTGTATAATAGCATCATTAGTATTTTTATTAGGCCTGAATCCAAATTGGCAGGGGTTGAGAATGTTTTGGGAGATGAGGTAGGAGTAGATTCGTTTATGAATTAATTTTTCAAAGATTTTTGAGAGAGGGTGTAAATTGGATATTGGCCTATAGTTATTCAACTCTGTTTGGTCTCCTCCTTTATGGATCGGGGTGACCCTTGCTATTTTGAGAACTGTAGGGAAGGTGGAGGATTCAATGGATTTGTTAAAGAGTGTTGCAATGATTGGTGATAGTACTTGTGATGCTTTTTTGTATATAAAGGGTGGTAAGGTATTTAAATCTCCTGCCTTGTTTTTCAGTGCGTTGATAATAAGGGAGACTTCGTATGGGTTAGTCGGAGCTAGGAACAGTGTGTTCGGGTAGTTGCCATTGAGGTAGTCATTTGGTGGGGTAACTGAGCTTGGGATTTTATTGGCAAGGTTTTGACCTATAGTGGAGAAGAAATCATTGAGTCTGTTTGCTGTTTCTGTTGGTGGGAGTTGGGGTTCATCTGATTTTGCTAATTTTATTTCGCTATGTCGTGATATCTTTTTTGTTCCCAGAATTTCTGATAGGGTTTTCCAGGTCTTTTTTATATCACCTCGTAAGTTGGATAATCTGTTCTCATAATACAATTTTTTTGCCTTTCTTATCAGGCTGGTTAGGGTTGACGAGTAACATTTTGTTTGGTCTCTGGTTGTGTGACCCATTCTGTACTGTTTTTCATATCGGTGTTTTGTATTTATGGATTTGAGAATGCTGGGTGTTAGCCAGGGACTGTTCAGTCTCTTAGCTGTCATCTGTTTAGTTTTTTTAGGGCAGTGCTTGTTATAAAGGTATTGGGTCTTTTTTAGAAAATTATTAAAACATTCGTCAATATCTGTATAGATTTCTAGCTCAGTGTGCCAGTCAATGTTTGTTACTGCTGTTGTGAAGTTATTAATGGCTGCCTCATTGTGAAGTCTGAAGGTGACTTTAGTAGTGTCTTGGGGTATTTTACCAAGAGTTATGAGGAAAGTAGGGTAGTGGTCTGTGGTATTCTGTAATTATGCCTGATTTTAAAGGGGATATGGTGTTGGTCCAGATGTGGTCAAGTAGGGAAACACTAGTCTCTGTAACTCTTGTAGGTTTTGTTACTGTTGGTAGCAACATGCAGTTACTCATTGTGTTTGTGAATTCAGTAATGTGTGGGTCCTGGTCTTGCATGAGATTTATATTGAAGTCACCTGAGAGTAGTAAGTGATCTTTGTTCATGCGTGCATCAGTTATCATACTTCCTAGGTTTTGACTAAATTGGCTAATGTTTGATTGTGGAACTCTGTAGATGTTTATCACTGTGAGAGGTTTTTGTAGGTATTTGGATTTGAATTTAGCTATTATATATTCCCCATGTTCATCCCTTGTGCAAGTATTAGTGATACATTCTAGTTGGTCTGAGTAGTATATAGCAGTGCCACCCCCTTGTTGGTCTGGCCTACAGTTGTGTATGGCTGTGTAACCAGGAATGGCATAGACATCTGTAGTATCAGGCTTTAGCCAGGTTTCAGTTAGTGTAATGATGGACATATTGGCATGCAAGGAATTTAGTAATGCTAGGAGGTCATCATAATGCTTGCTTAAAGATCTGATATTGTAGTTAAAGATAGTTATGTTGTTGTTGGCTCTGAGAAGTGCCTTTGATTGTTCTGCTGTGTAGTAATTACAGTAACTGTTTGAATCATTTAAGTCATTAAATAAGAGGTTGGTATCAGGATCAATGCTTGTAATCATAAGATTTGTAGTGAATCTATAGTTAGAATTAAGTAAAAAATAAAGTAAATATTCTAAAGCTAAAAAAAATAGCACCTGAATTATTTAACAAATGTAAAAATAATGAGCTAAGGTAGTTTTTTAAAGCTAAAATAAAGGAGACAATATAAAAGGGACTAAAATAATTTGTGGTGAACAAATAAAGTGATGATCAAATAATGGAGCTTGGGAATATGATAGTAGGCAGTACTTTAAAGGTAATTCTTTAAAGTTAGAATTATAATATAAAATAATAATATAAAAGGGACTAATATAAGTTGTGGTGAACAATAAAGTGGTAATCAAATAAATGAGCTTTGGAGTATAATGGCAAAATAGTGAACTTATTAACTTTAGCACCTGAGAATAGCACCTTGATTATTTTAACAATTGTGAATATATGAGCTAAGGTAGTTATATAAAGCTAAAATAAAGGAAAAAAAATATATATAAGGGACTACAATTAAGTAATGGTAAACAAGTTAAATGGACAGATAGTCACTATGAAATAATATTGGTTTAGGAGTAAGATCTGATTTGTAATATTAAATAAGTTGAGCAGTTTATTGCACAATAAAAAGTAAAAAAAAAAAATGAGGTAGTTGGTACTAGCTAGCAAAAGATAGTTTTGGTACGTACTTGCAAAAAAGTAATTGGAATATACACTAATTGCACACACAATAGAAAGTGACTAAAAAAACAAGTAGTGGTAAATAAAATTAAATGGACAGGTAAGAACAATGAATAATATTAATGTGGAGTAAGATTTGACTTGTAACATAAAATTATGAGCAATTAATAGCAGTAAGAAAGAAGTAAAAAAAGTATTGGAGGTAGTTAGCATTAGCTTGTGATGAAAAAAATAATAAAAATAATAATGCACAATTTATTTAGTAATTTAGTAATTTATGCATACATACAGAGGTACAAAAAATACAGGTAAGAGCAGCATGCCAAAGCCACTTATATGTATAGCATTATGGGCTGGCTTAAAATTAACTTAAGATTAACTAAGCAATGATGAAATCAGTGATAAGACATTATTGTAAACAGATAACTATAAAGCACAAATGAGTATTACAAAGACAGGTCATATGGTTGCATGCATTGCTGTACATTCAGTCGAATGGAGTATTCTGTTAGGTAGTGTATTTAAAAAAATAACAAAGTTAGATTGGGTCCTAGGTTTAACATTTGTGTGATATAATTGTGAGTAACATATAGGATATACAATTTATATATAATAGTAAGGTACACTATATGCACCACACGTATATATGTATTAAGGGCACTTATCTAATCTGTTACAGAAATGACAGCTTTTCTAAGGAAGGTAGAGAGATCGTGTTCGTTTGAGATAGTATATTGTTGTCCTGTTGATGTTTTCCTTACTAATATTTTCCCATCTCGTGTGAAACACTGATGTATTTTGTTTTCCTGTTTAAGTTTTCTCAGCCTGAACAGAAGGTTTTGACGTTTTCTTGTTAGACACTCATTTATGTACACTCCATTTTTCATTGTAATTGCTGATTTAATTAGGTCCTTTCTTTTATCGTATGAATGAAGTCTGATCATTATACTGTGTTTACTTCCTGGTTTTCCTAACAAACGTGTTTCTTTGATTTCATTGTTTTGCACGATGACTTGTACGTGGTCCTGTATTATCCTGACAGCAGTTTCTTTGCACTGAGCTTGTGTTATGTCACTTGGAATGTGTGGACTGTTTATTATAACTGCATCAGACAACTTATCTTGTTCAGTTTTGTCGTCTTGGAAATCAAGGTATTCATTTAGTCGAGTGTGCATGTTCTGATTCCAGTCCTTGATTGCTTCTCTTGATGGCCTTAACCCAGTGTTTTGAGACACTGTAGTCACACTTTAAGGTCTAACTCTTACCTCTGGGGTACACATCCTGCCCAGAAATAAGAGGAGGAGGACCCAGAGGTCCAACCAGCTTGAAGCCATAAAGAAGAGAGAGAGAGAGAGAGAGAGAGAGAGCTGGACCAAGCTAGGCTACTCCCATAAGCCCATGCAAAACAACCAAAAGACTGTTGTCATGCACAATTCTCTGGCCACCACAATGTTGTTTCCCATTTCCACACCTTACTTTACTTTTACAAAAAGAAATACAAATTTATAAACTACTTATTTAAATGTGTGTCTATAGTACAACCTATTATATTGAGAAAAACTGGGTTGACTCAGCTGCCTCTCAGCCCCTATGACCATTAACCCTTTGACTGTTTGGGTCATATACGTCTTACAAGCCACCTTTTTTGACGTATATATACTCATAAATTCTAGCGGCTTCAAATCAAGCAGGAGAAAGCTGGTAGGCCCATATGTGAAAGAATGGGTTTGTGTGGTCAGTGTGCACCATATAAAAAAAATCCTGCAGCACACAGTGCATAATGAGAAAAAAAAACTCCGACCTTTTTTTTTTTTTTTTTTAATTAAAATGCCGACTTAGTGGTCTATTTTTGTGTAGTATTTATGGTTGTATTCTCATTTTCTTGGTCTCATTTGATAGAATGGAAAGCATATTATAGAAATAGAAGTGAGTTTGATTGGTTTTACTATGAAAAGAACCTTGAAATGGAGCTCAAATTAGGGGAATGTTTGATTTTTGCCATTGTTCAAAAGTAAACAAATGATATTTTCCAATAAATGTCCAAGTAGCCAATCTGATATGCAGTCACGAATGGGTTGACGTTATTTATACAATATTACAATACTGCAGTAGCCTGCATAACAGGAAATCTTTCATTTTTTGTTTGAATAAAAATTCAGAATAGAAAGGAAGAGTAATATCAGAGGGGTCTGGAGATGGGACTGATGAACATAGAAAATGTTATTTTAGAGCCAAAAATGTCTGCATTGTTCATTCTTGACCCTATTTCGAAACTGTCATATTTTTTAATTTTCATGAAATTGACCAAATTGCAAATTTCTGACGACGTTATTGGGTAGTTGAAATCGGTAAATGGACAGTTTCTTGTACTTAATCGATAGAAAAAATGGAGTTCTAAAGAAATAACAGAGTTTGGTTGACTGGAACAATGGAATTAGCTGAAAATGGCTCAAAGTGGGCAGAATCGCCAATTCGTAAATATCGCTGAGGTGCTAACTTCACGAGAGTGTAATTCTGTCAGTTTTCCATCAAATTTTGTTCTTTTGGTGTCATTACAATCGGGAAAAGATTCTCTATCATGTCATAAGAAAAAATATTTTTTTTTTTTTTTTAAATTTTGTGACACCAGGAGACGCCTCAATATTAGGGGCTGCGACAGTCAAGGGGTTAAGCAGCTATGCCCCCATCAATTCAATATAATTAGGTATTCCTGAGTAACTGTTACTTAACCCTTAAACGGTCCAAACATATATATACGTTCTCGTGTGCAGCGCCCCAAATGTATTACCTGGAGTTTACCTGGATAGAGTTCCGGGGGTCAACGCCCCTGCGGCCCGGTCTGTGACCAGGCCGCCTGGTGGATCAGAGCCTGATCAACTAGGCTGTTACTGCTGGCTGCACGCAAACCAACGTACGAGCCACAGCCCGGCTGGTCAGGAACCGACTTTAGGTGCTTGTCCAGTGCCAGCTTGAAGACTGCCAGGGGTCTGTTGGTAATCCCCCTTATGTATGCTGGGAGGCAGTTGAACAGTCTCGGGCCCCTGACACTTATTGTATGGTCTCTTAACGTGCTAGTGACACCCCTGCTTTTCATTGGGGGGATGTTGCATCGTCTGCCAAGTCTTTTGCTTTCGTAGCGAGTGATTTTTGTTTGCAAGTTCGGTACTAGTCCCTCTAGGATTTTCCAGGTGTATATAATCATGTATCTCTCCCGCCTGCATTCCAGGGAATACAGGTTTGAACCTCGAGCGCTCCCAGTAATTGAGGTGTTTTATCTCCGTTATGCGTGCCGTGAAGGTTCTCTGTACATTTTCTAGGTCAGCAATTTCATCTGCCTTGAAAGATGCTGTTAGTGTGCAGCAATATTCCAGCCTAGATAGAACAAGTGACCTGAAGAGTGTCATCATGGGCTTGGCCTCCCTAGTTTTGAAGGTTCTCATTATCCATCCTGTCATTTTTCTAGCGGATGCGATTGATACAATGTTATGGTCCTTGAAGGTGAGATCCTCCGACATGATCACTCCCAGGTCTTTGACGTTGGTGTTTTGCTCTATTTTGTGGCCAGAATTTGTTTTGTACTCTGATGAAGATTTAATTTCCTCGTGTTTACCATATCTAAGTAATTGAAATTTCTCATTCATTCATTTCATTCATTCAAAATTGATGCAATAGGCCTGAGTCACCTAGACATGAGAGAATGGGTGTGCACACTCAGTGTGCACCATAAGAAAAAAATCTGGCACACCTGGGTACCACATGGTAGGTCCAGTTACATTCAGCTCTATTTTGGGTCAGCATCATGGCACATCCTTGTGATTCATTCACGCCTCATCATATTAACACTCTACTGCTCGAGGAAAGTGATATAGATCGTGAGTTTAGTGGATTTGACCCCAATGGGGCCAGT
Organism: Cherax quadricarinatus; assembly: GCF_038502225.1. Classification (NCBI taxonomy): domain Eukaryota; kingdom Metazoa; phylum Arthropoda; class Malacostraca; order Decapoda; family Parastacidae; genus Cherax; species Cherax quadricarinatus. The sequence continues at coordinate 1,534,943 of NC_091336.1, forward strand.
AATATTCAAGGAATTAGTGAAAATGTCGACGATAACCCAGATGACCCTCAGCCCATCACCTCTGGGGTAACCACACCTGACCCTGGGCCAAGCACCTCTGGGGTAGCCAGTGTGGCCACAGCAGACCCTTGGCCAAGCACTTCTTGGGTGGCCAGTGTGGCCACACAAGACCCTGGGCCAAGTAGTTCTGGAGTGGCGAGTGTTTCCCATAGGCAACTTCGCAAGAGGAAACTATCATTTTCCCGGTGTTTTAGCGATAGTGAAAGCGATGTAAGTGATGATGAGATTGATTTTACACCATTCGAGGATTCGTCTATCGATAGTGAAGTTCATTATTCACTAGTGAAACATACTTTTAGGCTTCATCATCTAATGTTCAGGCAGTGTGCCATATGCAATCCCCGAGGGTCGTGGCAGGTTACGATCCAAAACCCCGGCCACTGATAGTGAAAGTGATCATGAAGGCGAGTATGCGGGGATGGAGGAAGTAGTGGTGGGTGGCACAGTGCCTGGACCACATGGCGCGGCGGGTGGACAGACAAAGGACCGCCCAGCATCCCCTCAACCATGTGCTGCCTCCACTCCTGCCCATCCTCCTGCTCCCCCTCGCCCCATGCCACAGGTCCACCCTACACCTTGTGATCGTGAGTGGAACTGGATACAAAGTATATTCGTGCCACAGCCTTGTGATTTTGATGCAAGTGGAAGTGGTATCCAGCCAGAATGTCCCCTAACGAATGAGTCTACAGAGTTAGACTATTTCCAGTTGTACTTTGATGAGCCTATAATGAACTTGATAGTCACCTAGACAAACAGTTATTACCGATATGTCATGGACAACACGGCAAAGGTTGGAGAATAGTCACGGCTGCACAGGTGGAAAGACACAACAGTAGCTTAAATGTATTTATTCCTCGCCACTGTCATGCTTATGCCACATATCTATAAGAACAATACACATAATTACTGGTCCACAGACCACTTCATCAGTACTCCAGTTTTCCGTGACCTCCTGTGCAACAGATTCACTCTGTTGCTACGAATGTTGCACTTCTCAGACAGAAATATGCCAAACAGAAATGACCTTCTATACAAAATCCGGGAAGTGTTTATGTATTTGAAGCAGAAATTCAGTGCATACTTTAATCCCTTCAAGAACATTGTTGTTGTTGAGTCCTTGATTCTGTTTAAGGGATGCCTCTCATTCAAGCAATATATACCGAGCAAATGTATTTGCTTTGGTATAAAACTTTGTTATGTATGACTGTGAGAGTGGTCTTGTTAGATGTTATTGTATACATCGGGAGAAACACACGGATGTTGAGCATTTCCAGTGATGTTGTTCACAGGATGGTGGAACCATACCTTGACAAGGGCCATACATTGTACACAGACAACTAGTATACAAGCCCAATGCTCGCTGATTTCCTACGTGTGAACAATACTGATATACATGTATGTGGAACAGTGAGAAGGAATAGAAAACATATGCCAAGGTTCAGTGAAGGCAGTGTTGAAGGCACAGTGCAAGTGTTTCATGCTAATGACATCATGACACTGACCTGGCATGACAAACGAAATGTGACATTGCTGGCATGACAAACGGAATGTGACATTGCTGTCAACCATCCACAGAAACGAGATGGTACAGACACAGACGGAGCAGGTTCAACAATGAGCCTATTGTAAAGCCAGCTGCTGTCATGAACTGTACGAACAATTTGCGACTAGTTGACAAGTGTGATGTGATGATGGGGTTTGTTGACTGTGTACATAGGAGTTGCAAGTGGTATATAAAACTGTTTTTTCACCTTGTAGACATTGCAGTGCTCAATGCATTCAGTATGTACGAAATAAAAACTGGAAAACGGCAATGTTTTATGGAATTCTCTCTGAATGTTGTCACAGATAGCAAGAAAGTATGGTACCACACCTGTACCTGCCCCTTAACAGTGACTTGTCCCACAACCACAGCCAGTGGGGGAAGTGCCAGACTGAATCACTCCTAACTGTCACTATCTGGTACCAATACCACCTACCCCAAAGAAGAAGAAGAATTCCCAGAAAGTGTTGTGTGTGCTACCACCAAAAAATGACCCCAACAGTGGAAGGACAGAGGATTCATTTGTCACCAGTCTGGGGTGGCACTTTGTATGAATCCATGCTTCATGGAGTATCATACAATTGTGGAATTCTAGAAACATAAGTGGGACATGTAAATACTTGTATATAGTTGTAGATAATAGAATGTGATTCAGCCAGGTGTGCAAAATCACCTGTCAGTGTATACGTGTGTGTTTATGACAATGTGATAATAATTTCATATATAATACAGGTCCTCCATCACAAATCCGGCATCACTGGGACCTGTAGTGTTCCGGATTACTGAGTTTGCCGAATTACAGAGTGGTTAACCCTTTCAGGGTCCGTCCCGTAGATCTACGGCTTTACATTCAGGGTCCAAACCGTAGATCTACGCCATGAGCTCAGCTCACTCTGATAAACTGTGAGTGGTACATTTGGGCCTAGATATGAGAGAATACATCTATGTGGTATGTGTGCACCACATAAAACAGATCCTGCAGCACACTGTGTATAATGAGAGAAAAAAAACTTAAATCATGATTTTTCGATTAAAACAGCAACTTTGCAGTGTTTTTTCGTATGTTTTTTATGGTTGTATTTGCAATTTCTTGGTCTCATTTGATAGAATGGAAGACATATTATAGAAATAGAGATGATTTTGATTGGTTTTAGCACTGGAAATTGCTTGAAACTGAGCTCAAAGTAGCGGAAATGTTAAATTTTTGCCGATATTCAAGAGTAAACAAACGACCTCACACGTCTAATACACGTCAGCTGGTGGGTCTAATATACATTCACAAATATGGTGATGATATTTATACAATTATTACAGTATTGCATAACAGTAAATCTTCTATTTTTTGGTGTGAATAAAAATTCATTATGTGAATAAAAAATCAAAATGGAATTTATTTGTGAAGCCTCAAAACATAACTAATGAACAGAGGAAACGTTAGTTTAGTGCCAGGAATGCCTACATTGTTTATTCTGGACCCTATTTTGAAATTGGAATATTTTGAACTTTGTGTTAAATTGGCCAAATTAACAATTTCCGATCACTTTATTTTGTAGTTGAAACAGTTGACTTGGCGATTTCTTGTGCTCAATCGATAGAATAGAAGTAATACTAGTGAAATAGCTAAGAATTTGGTTGATTGGAATAATGTAATTGGCCTAAAATGGGAGTCAAAGTCGGCAAAATTGCCAATTCGTAAATGTCGCTGACACATCAAAATTCGCGAGAGCATAATTTCGTCAATTTTCCACCAAATTTCGTACTTTTTGTTTTATTACCTTCACAAAAAGATTCTCTATGATTTCATAAGAAAAAATAACAAATTTTTTTTTTGAAAATTCTTGGACACTGGTGCGTGACTCCAGATTTGGGCCTTGGACCCTGAAAGGGTTAAGTTAGAATACACTTAATAAAATTAACCAACTTGACTTGCACAGTTCATTGAACATCGGCAAAAATCAAACATTTTTGCTACTTTGAGCTCAATTTCAAAGTACTTTTCGTCATGAAAACCATCAAAATCATGTCTATTTCTGTAATATGTCTTCCATTATATCAAATGAGTCCAAAAAATGAGAATACAGCCATAAAAACCATACGAAAATATACTGCAAAGAAGAGGCTAATGGCTGAGAAGTGAACTCCCTTATTTATCGTCCATCATTTTTATTTTTGTTGTACATTAAGAAGCATCTTTCCATCATACATTGCCCAAGTTTCAATGAGATAGACCAAAAAACAACCGAGAAAAAAAAATATTTACCAAAAATCATATATGGCAAGCCCAAGCCAGGTACTGGAAATAAGTCACTTTGTCTGACTTATATGTATGATAATCTATGTAACTGTATTTGTGTATACCTGAATAAACTTATTTACTTCTAGTCTGTCAACTGAGTACAAGAAACTGCCTCACTTATTTTAACTACCCAATAAAGTGGTCAGAAATTGGCAATTTGGCCGATTTCACACAAATTTCAACAGATGCCAATTTCAAAATAGGATCCAGAATAAACAATGTAGACATTCCTGGCACTAAAATAACATTTTCTCTGTTCATTAGACATGGCTACAGGCCCCTCTTATATTACTCTCGCTTGCCATTTGGAATTTTTATTCACAAAAAAAAAATAAAAGATTTACTGTTATGCAGACTACTGCGTTATTGTAATAATTGTATAAATAATGTCAATCCATTCTTGACTCCGTACTGGAATTTAGACTGGCAGGCGGACAGGTATTGGACGGTGACGTCATTTGTTTACTCTTGACCTTCACTAAAGAATAAAACATTTTCGCTACTGTGAGCGCAATTTCAAGGTACTTTTCGTCATGAAAGCAATCAAAATCATATCTATTTCTGTAATATATCTTTCATTCTATCAAATGAGACTGAAAAAATGAGAATATAATTATAACTATACAAAAATATACCGCTAAGCGGCCGCTAATGGCTGAGAAGTGAACTCCGCTATTTATGGTATGATTTCTTTCATTTTTGCTGTACGTGAAGAAGTATCTTTCCATCATACATTGCCCAAGTTTGAATAAGATAACCCAACAAACTGAGAAAATAATAATAATATAATATCTTTATTTACTACATGTACATGTACAAGGTATACAGGCCTAGCTGACATCAGTAAGTAAGTAAGTTTATTCAAGTATACACAAATACAGATACATAGAATTATCATACATAGCAGCATATGTGTAGAGAACCTAGGATAACCCAAAAAAGTCAGACAGTGACTTATTTCCTTATTATTATAATATAAAGACGGAGAATAGGACAGCAGATGAACAATGAGGCTTTAGGAAAGCTAGGGGGTGTGTGGACCAGGTGTTTACAGTGAAACATATAAGTGAACAGTATTTAGATAAGGCTAAAGAGGTCTTTGTGGCATTTATGGATTTTGAAAAGACATATGACAGGGTGGATAGGGGGTCAGTGTGGCAGATGTTGCAGGTGTATGACAGGGTGGATAAGGGGGCAGTGTGGCAGATGTTGCAGGTGTATGGTGTAGGAGGTAGGTTACTGAAAGCAGTGAAGAGTTTTTACGAGGATAGTGAGGCTCAAGTTAGAGTATGTAGGAAAGAGGGAAATTATTTCCCAGTAAAAGTAGGCCTCAGACAAGGATGTGTAATGTCAACGTGGTTGTTTAATATATTTATAGATGGGGTTGTAAGAGAAGTAAATGCGAGGGTCTTGGCAAGAGGCGTGGAGTTAAGATAAAGAATCACACGCAAAGTGGGAGTTGTCACAGTTGCTCTTTGCTGATGACACTGTGCTCTTGGGAGATTCTGAAGAGAAGTTGCAGAGATTGGTGGATGAATTTGGTAGGGTATGCAAAAGAAGAAAATTAAAAGTGAATACAGGAAAGAGTAAGGATATGAGGATAACAAAAAGATTACGTGATGAAAGATTGGATATTAGATTGGAGGGAGAGAGTATGGAGGAGGTGAATGTATTCAGATATTTGGGAGTGGACGTGTCAGCGGATGGGTCTATGAAAGATGAGGTGAATCATAGAATTGATGAGGGGAAAAGGGTGAGTGGTGCACTTAGGAGTCTGTGGAGACAAAGATCTTTGTCCTTGGAGGCAAAGAGGGGAATGTATGAGAGTATAGTTTTACCAATGCTCTTATATAGGTGTGAAGCATGGGTGATGAATGTTGCAGTGAGGAGAAGGCTGGAGGCAGTGGAGATGTCATGTCTGAGGGCAATGTGTGGTGTGAATATAATGCAGAGAATTCGTAGTTTGGAAGTTAGGAGGAGGTGCGGGATTACCAAAACTAATGTCCAGAGGGCTGAGGAAGGGTTGTTGAGGTGGTTCGGACATGTAGAGAGAATGGAGCGAAACAGAATGACTTCAAGAGTGTATCAATCTGTAGTGGAAGGAAGGTGGGGTAGGGGTCGGCCTAGGAAAGGTTGGAGGGAGGGGGTAAAGGAGGTTTTGTGTGCGAGGGGCTTGGACTTCCAGCAGGCATGTGTGAGCGTGTTTGATAGGAGTGAATGGAGACGAATGGTTTTTAATACTTGACATGCTGTTGGAGTGTGAGCAAAGTAACATTTATGAAGGGGTTCAGGGAAACCGGCAGGCCGGACTTGAGTCCTGGAGATGGGAAGTACAGTGCCTGCACTCTGAAGGAGGGGTGTTAATGTTGCAGTTTAAAAACTAGTGTAAAGCACTCCTCTGGCAAGACAGTGATGGAGTGAATGATGGTGAAAGTTTTTCTTTTTCGGGCCACCCTGCCTTGGTGGGAATCGGCCAGTGTGATGATAAAAAAAATAAATGTTATAATATTTTCTTATTATTCTATAATGAAGATAACATCTTATCATACTAAAAAGACTACTACACGAGGGTCATTAAGACTATCTACAATATGAGGGTCACTATCTACAATACGAGTGACATTCTACTGTATAGAAAGGCACTTGTTATGCTGAGTATTTCAAGAAAATTAGGTCAGTGTCCCTGGATAACACCCACACTAGTCGACTAACACCCAGGTACCCATTTACTAATGGGTAAACATAGACAACAGGTGTAAAGAAACACACCTAATGTTTCTACCCTGGCTGGGAATCTAATATTTACCAAAAATCATATATGGCTAATCCAAGCCAGGTACTAAAAATAAGCCACGTTGACTTTTGGGGTTATCCTAGGTTCTCTACACACATGCTGCTATGTGTGATAATCTATGGAGAGAAAATAACTTTTTTGTTTCATGTTTATGGTGGAGTACGAGTGCATATCATAGTTAGCCCTGTGCTATACTCCATTTTCTCTAATATAAGCCACCAAGACAAGGATAGGAGAATGGTATTTGTTTACCATATCCTCTTCATAACTCTGTCGAACTGCTCGGTGTTATGCCAAATATTATTCATTCTGGAGTATTTAACAAGTTTTATGTTATTTATATTGTTTGTCATATTAGATCAATTGTGATAGACAAATAAGCTGTAGTGTTGATATTAGCATAATAATAAAGCATATTCTCCTGCTTCATGAGACTGAGCTCATGGCAGCTGACAGTGGCTTCAAAGCCACCTTATCTTTAATGGATAATGCACTGTGTAGGTGCTTTACATAATGAGGAACATTTCTTTTATTCATTGGAACCATGGCTAGGGCTAAAAGTAAGCAGGTTAAAACAATAAATGGAGAAAAAGATATTGGAATGACTTATGCAGTAAGTAGCGCCACCAAACAGTACCAGCAGATTAGTGTGGCGACCCTGGAAATTTGAAATTATGCTAGCCAAAATTAGTGCCGAATAACTGAAGGAACCGAATAACTGATTGCTGGATTTGTGATGGCGGACCTGTATTGGTGTATAAACAACAGTTGGCATTGAAATCAACAGATTTACTATAAAACGTAATTATCATATCATGAAAACAAAGAAAATGAAAAAAAAATGGAAGAAAGCAGTAAATATTAGAATTTCTGCAAGCAGCAGTGCTCCTTGTTGCCGTCAGGTGATCACCAAGTGCCAGCTTCATGGCCTCATATCTCGGCAAGTACTGACCTTAATTTTTTTTTATTCTATAACACTTAAAACAAAAAAATGCTTTTTTTCTCTAAAATTTTTTTTTTTTTTCCAAAATATTCGCGGTGCTGCACATGTGAACATGTTTATACGTTTGGACCATTTAAGGGTTAAATACGTCAATATGTGTTGGGTCCTATAGTCCCTTAACAGTATATATATTAAGTTGTGATGTTTTGATACTGCTTGCCCCCTGTGCTGCTACTTTACACTAGCTGACTGAAAATGTTAAGCTTATGCAGCTGAGTATCACATAATATCAGAGTTTGAGTGAGTGAAAGTTAGTGTTTGTTTTTGTAGTTGTACATGCTGTTAGAGTATGATGAAGGTAACATTTGTGAAGAAACTTGGGAAAACTAGTTAGCTAGACTTTGAGTCCTGGAGGTGGGAAGTATAGTCCTTGCACTCTGAAGGAGGGGTGGGGATGTTGCAGTTCACATGGTAATCTGGACTGTGAAGTTACCACACTTCTGGCAAGACAGTGATAGAATGAATGAATGAATGGTGAGTGTGTTCCCCCCCCCTTTTTTTTTCATCACCCTAACTAGGTAGAAGACGATTGGTGTGTTAAAAAGTTATCAAAATTAGAACAGAGTGCATGAGTATCCCACCTGAAGTCTGTAAAGATAATTATATATAAGCTGAAAAGCTATATAATTGACTCTGGAACTTTGTTGCACTTCGTTGATCTGAAACACATTGTCAACAGTGACTAAAGACATGATAATGATGATGTAAGTAACTAGTTCTTGAAACATACCATAACTACCTTGAATCCCATTTTTGTGTATTTTCCTCACACACCAACAGCAAGTCAGATTTCACTTGTCTCTACTTTGATATAATTTTCTCACACAAGCCTCCTTCCAGCCTTTCATAGGATCCTCCTTGCACCTTCCTACACCCTAAATTTATACACCCTGTTGTTAATATCCTGTTCCATCCTTTTTGAAGTGTCATATGATCTTAACAACTCTTCTTCTCCTCCTCTCAGATTTATGCCTTTCAGGCTGCCACACACTATTCTAATTTCTACTCTCCATATTCTATTCATAATTTTCAACCCATACATTGATCTTAAACATGAAATCTTCACTGCTTCAAGTAGTGGAGGTGCAACATTCAGTGACCAGAAAATACCCAGTGTTGGATATATTTTCAAACCTGTTAGACTGTGAAAGAGTGCACTTAATCTTGAAGCAAACTTCAACAAATCCACTTTTTGTTTATATGTTAATTGTTAAAAAAATTACAGGTCGGCCATCACTAATCCGGCAATCAGTTATCCGGTTCCACCAGTAATCCAGCACTAATTTCAGCTAGCATAATTTCAAATTTCATCATTATACTGAGTCAGAAATTGTGCAGAGGGTTGTAAATTCACAGCAGCAAGCCAGTGGAGGTGAAAGCAGTGATGATAATAAGGAAGATGTAGCAGAAAGTCTCTGTTGGTAGGTTAATTAAGTGTATTCTAACCTAACCACTCTGTAATCCAGCAAACTCACTAATCTGGCACACTACAGGTCCCAGTGATACCAGATTAGTGATGGCCGACCTGTAAATGTATAGCAAGTGAAAATTTCATGCCTACTGTATGTATGACTAATTAAGCGATTGTTCTGGTGTCTAGTGTGCAGTTTCATCCTGAGCACACTGCTGGTCCAGAGGATTTGGAATTGTTGTTTGACATTTACCTGGATCTGGTGAGACAGTCAAGCCGAGGGGTCACACGGGAGAACTGGGATTTGCCAGCCATGATCACTAATCACCTCACATACAAGTAAGTCCTGTGAGCAGAACTGTGTGTTTGATGTGAGTAAATGAGGAAATAACTAAGACAAGTATATTGTTTTTATTGAGTACCTAAAAAGCATGTATTATAGCTTAATATATTCAAATTCAAATTTAGTTCTTTGCAAGTACGTAGTACATTGAGATTATTTTTTACAATAATGGGTTGCAGTGCAAAGAGAGCCTCTATTATGCCTTGGCATTATAGCTCTTCATTAATAACATTATTTTTTTAATCAGTCATTAAAATTTGACAAAAACCATCACCAATATGAACTGGATGAGAGAAGAGTAATTAGTTAATAAAACTGGAAATATTAACATAGATACTGCATAAGCTATATTTTGATATACCTTTGAAGAGTTTTGAGAGTTTATCTACTCTCTGAGTGCGGCCATGGGCCAGGCTCATCTGGTGGACAATGAGAGTTAGCTGGCCAAACCATTGATGGTTTTTTACATCTTTTGACACTTAAAAGCTTTGGTTCACAAATTATTAACATGTGAATTTTTATGTTAAAATACAAAGCATAAAAGATCACTAATTGTTTCATGTTTTTTATTGCAATTTAATTTCATTAACATAGCATGATCTCTACAGGCCAATCCCTGATGTGCCTCAAGCAGATATTGGACGACTGCCTAACAAAGTTCTCATTCTGGGCTCTGGTGGGCTCTCTATTGGTCAAGCTGGAGAGTTTGATTATTCTGGTAAGTTCAAACTATAATAATAACAATGATAATAATAATAATAATAATAATAACAATAATAAGAATAACAATAATAAGAATAACAATAATAAGAATAATAATAATCAGTTTTCTCGACAAAAAGTGAATTTTATACAGCATTAGATGCGGATAAAAAAAATCTTTCTTTCATAGGTTCACAAGCAATTAAAGCAATGAAAGAAGAGGGAGTGGAATCCGTTCTCATGAACCCTAACATAGCAACAGTTCAGACTAGCAAGGGTCTTGCTGATAAGGTGTATTTTCTTCCTGTTACTGCATCTTACGTTGAACAGGTCGGTAACTCTCTTATATATGACTGTCTCGTGTATTAGGCAATATATTCCTGAACTACAGCCTCTCCTCACTTAACGATGGAGTTCCTTTCCTAAGACCACGTTGGTAAATGAATTTGTCGCTAAGTGAGGAGTGTACTGTAATGGTAGTGGGTGTGTCAACCATCTTGGATATTGTTTTAATGTCACCTTTGCACCATTTACAGTGGACTCTCGAGTTTTGAAAGCCTCACGCTTTGAAAATATCACCTTTCAACGATTCTCTTTTGTCAAAATATAGCCTCGTAGTTCGTAATTTGTCTCGCCATTCATTGGTCTGGGATACGTACGAGCAGCGTCCCAGCATCCGCGCCACACAAAGGTGCCCACACACTTCCTAGTCAGTGTGGCATTGTTTATTGGCAAGTGACCATCACCCCACGTGTTTATAGGATACATTTCATAATACAGTGGACTACCAAGTTTCATGATTAATCCGTTCCAGAGAATCTGCTGAAAGGCGAAATTCACGATTGCCAAGTCCATTTTCCTCATAATAAACAATGGAAATCCAATTAATCCGTTCTAGATCAAAAGTATTAACAAAAAATACTTTTTGTACATTAAATATAGTAGGTTGGTAAGTAGTAGGTTGGTAGACAGCAGCCACCCAGGGAAGTACTACCGTCCTGCCAGATGACTGTGAAACAGAAACCTGTAACTGTTTTACATGATGGTAGGATTGCTGGTGTCTTTTTGTCTCATAAACATGCTAGATAACAGGGATATCTTGCTACTCCTACTTACAGTTTGGTCACACTTCAGACACACACATGCATATACAGTGGTCCCCTGCTTTTCGTAGTTCCCGGCAATCGTAAATTTCGCCAATCATAGGGGTATTTTCGTATAAACATGGACTCGCTTTTCATAGGTTGACTCGCGAGTTGTAGTTTGTCTGGGACGCGTACCTACGGCGTGAGCCGGGGCGGCAGCCAGTCTGGCATTGTTTACCAGTGACCGAAGGTCCCCTCACGTGCTCCAGCAAAATATTTCATAATACAGTGGACCCCCGCATAATGATCACCTCCGAATGCGACCAATTATGTAAGTGTATTTATGTAAGTGCGTTTGTATGTGTATGTTTGGGGGTCTGAAATGGACTAATCTACTTCACAATATTCCTTATGGGAACAAATTCGGTCAGTACTGGCACCTGAACATACTTCTGGAGTGAAAAAATATTGTTAACCGGGGGTCCACTGTAGTATATTTATTTTAGTGCTTGCAAGTACTAAATAAGCTACCATGGCTCCAAAGAAAGCTCCTAGTGCCAAGCCTGTGGTAAAGAAGGTAAGAAATACGATTGAATTTAAGAAAACAATCATTGAACAATATGAAAGTGGTACAAGTGTGGCCGAACTGTCCAGGATGTATAAGAAACCCTACACAACCTTATGTTCCATAGTGGCCAAGAAAAAGGAAATAAAGGATGCTGTTGTTGCAAAGGGAGTAACTATGCTGACAAAAATGAGATCACCAGTACTGGAAGAGGTTGAGAAGTTAATATTGGTGTGGATAAATGAGAAACAATTAGCAGGAGATACTCTTATGACTTCGATTATTTGTGAAAAGGCTAGGCAGTTGCATGAAGATTTGGTAAAGAAATTGCCTGCAAATAGTGGTGATGTGAGTGAATTTAAGGCCAGCAAAGGCTGATTTGAGAGATTTAAGAACCGTACTGGCATACACAGTGTGGTAAGGCATGGTGAGGCTGCCAGTTCGGACCACAAGGTGGCTGAAAAATATGTGCATGAATTCCAGGAGTACATAGAGGCTGAAGAACTAAACCTGAACAAGTGTTCAATTGTGACGAAACAGGCCTCTTTTGGAAGAAAATGCCAAAGAGGACCTTCATTACACAAGAGGAAAAGGCAATGCCAGGACACAAGCCTATGAAAGACAGGCTGACGCTAATGTTCTGTGCTAATGCTAGTGGGGATTTCAAAGTGAAGCCATTACTAGTGTACCATTCTGAAAATCCCAGAGTGTTCAGGAAAAACAATGTTATGAAGAGTAAATTGTGTGTGTTTTGGAAATCTAATTGTAAGGCATGGGTCACGAGGGAAATTTTCATTGAGTGGTTCAATGAAGTGTTTGGCTCTAGTATGAAGGAGTATCTCATGGAAAAGAAATTGGATCTCAAGTGCCTGCTAGTAATGAACAATGCACCTGCTCATCCTCCAAACTTGGATGACCTAATTTTCGAGGAGTTTGGGTTCATCACAGTAAAGTTCTTGCCCCCGAATACCACTCCTCTCCTCCAACCCATGGACCAGCAGGTTATTGCAAACTTAAAAAAAAACTACACAAAAGTAATGTTTCACAGGTGTTTGACTGTGACCACACACTCACTTGACCCTAAGGGAATTTTGGAGAGAACACTTCAGCATCTTCCACTGCATAACCCTTATAGGTATGGCTTGGGAGGGAGTGACTACCAGGTCTTTGAACTCTGCCTGGAGAAAATTGTGGCCAGATTGTGTCAACAAGAGGGATTTTGAAGGATTTGGGACTGACCCTAATGAGCCTATGTCTGTTGTAAAATCAATTGTGGCACTGGGGAGTTCCACGGGGTTGGATGTGAGTTTGGAGGATGTGGAAGAATTGGTGGAAGACCACAATGAAGAGCTCACCACTGAGGAGCTGCAAGAGCTTCAGCAGGAAGAGCAACACATCGCAGCTCAGAATCTTGCTGCAGAGGAGGAGGAAGAGAGATGGAAGGTGCCTTCTTCAGAAATTAGAGAGATTTTTACTATGTGGGGTAAGATGGAAAGCTTTATGGAGAAACATCACCCTAACAAGGTTGTTTCAAGCCAGGTTGGCAACATGTACAGTGACAAAGTTTTGGGCCATTTTAGGGAAGTGTTAAAGAGACACCAGAAACAGAGCTCTCTCCACAGTTATTTTGCGAGACAGGACTCCAGTGACTCTCAAGGTGGTCCTAGTGGCATTAAGAAACAGAGAAGAGAAGCAACCCCAGAAAAGCAAATGGTACCTGAGGTGTTGATGGAAGGGGATTCCCCTTCCAAACTATAAACAATCCACTCTCTCTCCTCCTCCAGTCTCCCATACACTAAGAAGAATCTCCAATAAAGGTAAGTGTTATGCTGTTAATGTTTCATTCATCATTTCCCATTGTATTGTTTATGTACTACATGTATATTTCATGTAAAAAATTTGTTTTAATACTTCTGGGTGTCAGGAACGGATTAATTGTATTTACATTATTTCTTATGGGGTAAATTGATTCGTAAATCGTAAATTTCATTTATAGTAACAGCTCCAGGAACGGATTAATTACGAAAAACGAGGGACCATTGTATATATATACATATATCTAGGTTTTTTCTCTTTTTTCTAAATAGCTCTTTATTTCTTCTATTGTCCAGGGGAAGTGGAAAAGAATCTTTCCTCCGTAAGCCATGCGTGTCGTATGAGGTGACTAAAATGCCGGGAACAATGGGCTAGTAACCCCTTCTCCTATAAACATTTACTAAAAAAGAGAAGAAGAAAAACTTTATAAAACTGGGATGCTTGAATGTGCGTGGATGTAGTGCGGATGACAAGAAACAGATGATTGCTGATGTTATGAATGAAAAGAAGTTGGATGTCCTGGCCCTAAGCGAAACAAAGCTGAAGGGGGTAGGGGAGTTTTGGTGGGGAGAAATAAATGGGATTAAATCTGGAGTATCTGAGAGAGTTAGAGCTAAGGAAGGGGTAGCAATAATGTTGAAGGATCAGATATGGATTATGTGGATTAAAGTAAAGGTTGGATGTGAAAAGTGGGTCATAATAAGCGTGTATGCACCTGGAGAAGAGAGGAATGTACAGGAGAAAGAGAGAGAGATTTTGGGAGATGTTAAGTGAATGTATAGGAACCTTTGAACCAAGTGAGAGAGTAATTGTGGTAGGGGACCTGAATGCTAAAGTAGGAGAAACTTTTAGAGAGGGTGTGGTAGGTAAGTTTGGGGTACCAGGTGTAAATGATAATGGGAGCCCTTTGATTGAACTTTCTATAGAAAGGGGTTTAGTTATAGGTAATACATATTTTAAGAAAGAGGGTAAATAAGTATACAAGATATGATGTAGGGCAAAATGACAGTAGTTTGTTGGATTATGTATTGGTAGATAATACTGTTGAGTAGACTTCAGGATGTACATGTTTATAGAGGGGCCACAGATATATCAGATCACTTTTTAGTTGTAGCTTCACTGAGAGTAAAAGGTAGATGGGATACAAGGAGAATAGAAGCATCAGGTAAGAGAGAGGTGAAGGTCTATAAACTAAAAGAGGAGGCAGTTAGGGTAAGATATCAACAACTATTGGAGGATAGATGGGCTAATGAGAGCATAGGTAGTGAGGTCGAAGAGGGATGGGGTAGGTTTAAAAATGTGGTGTTAGAGTGTTCAGCAGAAGTTTGTGGTTACAGGAAAGTGGGTGCGGGAGGGAAGAGGAGCGATTGGTGGAATAATGATGTAAAGAGTAGTAAGAGAGAAAAAGTTAGCATATGAGAAGTTTTTACAAAGTAGAAGTGATGCAAGGAGGGAAGAGTATATGGAGAAAGAGAGTGGTGAAGCAATGTAAAAAGAGAGCAAATGAGAGAGTGGGTGAGATGTTATCAACAAATTTTGTTGAAAATAAAAAAAAGTTTTGGAGTGAGATTAACAAGTTAAGAAAGCCTAGAGAACAAATGGTTTTGTCAGTTAAAAATAGGAGAGGAGAGTTATTAAATGGAGAGTTAGAGGTATTGGGAAGATGGAGGAAATATTTTGAGGAATTGTTGAATGTTGATGAAGATAGGGAAGCTGTGATTTCGTGTATAGGGCAAGGAGGAATAACATCTTGTAGGAGTGAGGAAGAGCCAGTTGTGAGTGTGGGGGAAGTTCGTGAGGCAGTAGGTAAAATGAAAGGGGGTAAGGCAGCTGGGATTGATGGGATAAAGATAGAAATGTTAAAAGCAGGTGGGGATATAGTTTTGGAGTGGTTGGTGCTATTATTTAATAAATGTATGGAAGAGGGTAAGGTACCTAGGGATTGGCAGAGAGCATGCATAGTTCCTTTGTATAAAGGCAAAGGGGACAAAAGAGTGCAAAAATTTTAGGGGGATAAGTCTGTTGAGGCTTTAGGAAAGGAAGGGGGTGTGTGGACCAGGTGTTTACAGTGAAACATATAAGTGAACAGTATTTAGATAAGCCTAAAGAGGTTTTTGTGGCATTTATGGATTTGGAAAAGGCGTATGACAGGGTGGATTGGGGGGTAATGTGGCAGATGTTGCAGGTGTATTGTATAGGAGGTAGGTTACTGAAAGCAGTGAAGAGTTCTTACGAGGATAGTGAGGCTCAAGTTAGAGTATGTAGGAAAGAGGGAGATTATTTCCGAGTAAAAGTAGACCTTAGACAAGGATGCGTGATGTCACCGTGGTTGTTCAATATATTTATAGATGGGGTTGTAAGAGAAGTAAATGCTAGGGTCTTGGCAAGAGGTGTGGAGTTAAAAGATAAAGAATCACACATAGTGGGAGTTGTCACAGTTGCTCTTTGCTGATGACACTGTGGTCTTGGGTGATTCTGAAAAGAAGTTGCAGAGGTTGGTGGATGAATTCGGTAGGGTATGTAAAAGAAGAAAATTGAAAGTGAATACAGGAAAGAGTAAGGTTAAGGATAACAAAAAGATTAGGTGATGAAAGATTGGGTATCAGATTGGAGGGAGAGAGTATGGAGGAGGTAAATGTATTCAGATATTTGGGAGTGGATGTGTCAGCGGATGGGTCTATGAAAGATGAGGTGAATCATAGAATTGATGAGGGGAAAAGGGTGAGCGGTGCACTTAGGAGTCTGTGGAGACAAAGAACTTTGTCCTTGGAAGCAAAGAGGGGAATATATGAGAGTATAGTTTTACCAGTGCTCTTATATGGGTGTGAAGCATGGGTGATGAATGTTGCAGCGAGAAGGCTGGAGGCAGTGGAGATGTCATGTCTAAGGGCAATGTGTAGTGTGAATATAATGCAAAGAATTCGTAGTTTGGAAGTTAGGAGGAGGTGCGGGATTACCAAAACTGTTGTCCAGAGGGCTGAGGAAGGGTTGTTGAGGTGGTTCGGACATGTAGAGAGAATGGAGCAAAACAGAATGACTTCAAGAGTGTATCAGTCTGTAGTGGAAGGAAAGCGGGGTAGGGGTTGGCCTAGGAAAGGTTGGAGGGAGAGGTGAAAGGAGGTTGTGTGTGCAAGGGGCTTGGATTTCCAGCGGGCATGCGTGAGCGTGTTTGATAGGAGTGAATGGAGACAAATGGTTTTTAATACTTGACGTGCTGTTGGAGTGTGAGCAAAGTAACATTTATGAAGGGATTCAGGGAAACCGGCAGGCCGGACTTGAGTCCTGGAGATGGGAAGTACAGTGCATGCACTCTGAAGGAGGGGTGTTAATGTTGCAGTTTAAAAACTGTAGTGTAAAGTGCCCTTCTGGCAAGACAGTGATGGAGTGAATGATGGTGAAAATTTTTCTTTTTCGGGCCACCCTGCCTTGGTGGGAATTGGCCAGTGTGTTAATAAAAAATAAGTAATAAATATAGATTTAGAGTACATACAGAAAACAATGAGACATCAATTATAAAGCAATAACATCACACTTACCTTTATTGAAGACTCTTATTGGTGTATGAATAAAATGTCATTACGTATGTTAGGAATTTTGGCGGTGGCAGGAGTGTCTTTGGAGACAGGACAAGAAAGTCCTTCAAAATGACACTGATATCAACTCTACAGCTTATCTATCACAATTCATCTAATATGACATAGTAAACAATATTAATAACATAGAAACATGACATATACTCTGGAATGAATAAAATACGTGTTTACGTAGGCCACAATTGTTGTTGTGTTGTCTTGTTGAGTGTATAAGGGCCACTGAAAGATAAGCCTGACATAGTGGTGGTGAATGGCGACATCAGACACAGCGGTGTTAGTCAGTCACCCAATATACCTCGAACAACAATGGAGGAGTTAAGTTTCATGTCGTTGTTTTACTATTGATTTATGGCTTAACTTACTTGCTACACTGTTAATGCTACACTTCATTGCTGGCTGGCTCTCTAGCCTTTATTGACTCCTGCTGCTTTACATATTATTGAATCACTGAAGAAGGCATATTCTCTCCTCTCTCTCAGCCTTTTACCAAAGGACTGGCAGTAGAAGCTTTCTTTGGGCCCATGGTGTCCTATTTAGCAGTTGCAAGCACCAAAACAAATGGAATATATCTTATGAATGCTTGAGGTGATGGTCACTTGCCCATAAACAATGCCACACTGACTGTGGTGTGGGAGGGAGGCTGGCTTTGTTTGGGGGCTGACACTGGGAGAAGGGCCGGACGCATACCTTACCACTGCCAAATTGCGAATAAAATCGTGAACTGTGAGTATTTTTTGCTGTAAAAAGGTGCTGAAAGGCGAAATTCACGAAACACGATGCCGCTGAAACTCTGGGGTCCACTGTATTCCATTCTTTTTTGTGTTTGCAACTACTAAATAAGCCACCATGGGTAAAGAATGTGAGAAACATGATAGAATTCAAGAAAGAAGTCATTGCAAAATATGAAAGTGGCGTGCATGTGGCCCATCATACCAGGATGTATGGGAAGCCTCATACAGGCATCGCTTCCATCGTGGTGAAGGAAAAGGAAATCAAGGAAGCTGTTGTTGCGAAAGGGGAAGATATGCTCACAAAAGAGAGATTGCAAATACTTGATGCTGAGAATTTGTTGGTGTGGATCAACGAAAAACAGGAGATAGTGTTGTGCAGTTGATAATTTGTGAAAAGGCAAGGTAGTTGCTTGCTGATCTCGTAAAGAAAATGCCTGGAACGAGTGCTGATGTTAGTGAATTTAAGGCCAGCAAAGGCTGGTTTGAGAGATTTAAGAAGCATAGTTGCATACACTGTGGTAAAGCTTGGTGAGGCTGCAAGTTCTACAAATGTGTGGCTGAAAAATTCATGCAGGAATTCAAGGACTATGTGGAGGCTGGAGGATTCGTCTCCCAAAAAGTGTTCATTTGTGACAAAACAGGCCTCTTTTGGAAGAAAACGCCAAAGAGGACCTGCATCACGCAGGAGGAAACGGCACTGCCAGGACACAAGCTTATGAAAGACGGGCTCACTCTCATGTTCTGTGGTAATGCTACTGGGGATTTCAGAGTGAAGCCTTTACTGGTGTATCACTCTGAAAATCCCAGTGTGTTCAAGAAACAGTGTTGCCAAGAGTAAATTGTGTGTGATGTGGAAAGCTAACAGTAAGGCATGGGCCACGAGGGAAATTTTCCTCTATTGGTTCAATGAAGTGTTTGGCCTGAGTGTGAAGAAATACCTCCTGGAAAATATATTGCCACTCAAGGGCCTCATGGTAATGGACAATAAACCTGCTCATCCTCCAGACTTGGATGACCAAATGGTGGAGGAGTTTAGTTTCATCACAGTGAAGTTCTTGCCCCCCTAATACTACTACTATCATCCAGCCCATGGACCAGCAGATCATTTCAAGCTTCAAAAAAACTCTACACCAAGGCAATGTTTCAAAGGTGCTTTGATGTAACCTCAGACACTCAGTTGACCCTAAGAGTGTTCTGGAAAGATCACTTCACTATCCTCCATTGCACAGGCCTTATGGATAAGGCTTGGCAGGGAGTGACTACCAGGACTTTGAACTCTGCTTGGAGAAAATTGTGGCCAGATTTTGTCCTTGACAAAGATTTTGAAGGGTTTGAGGCTGACCCTGACAGCCCTATGCCAGTTGTGGAAACTGTTGTGGCACTGGGGAATTCCATGGGGTTGGATGTGACTGGCCAGGATGTGGAAGAGTTGGTGGAGGACCACAGTGAAGAGCTAACCACTGAAGAATTGCAAGACCTTCATCTGCAATAGCAACAGACCACAGCTCAGGAAGTTGCTGCAGAGGAGGAAGAGAGAGGGAAGAAGGTGCCTTCTTCAAAGATTAAGGACATTCGTGCAAAGTGGAGGTGCAAACGTTTGTGGAGGAACATCACCCTGACAAAGCTGTTGCAGGCTGTTGGCAACATGTACAATGACAAGGTCTTGTCCTATTTTAGGCAAATTATAAAGAGATGCCAAAAATAGAGCTCTCTGGAACAATTTTTTGAGCAACAGGGGTCCAGTGACTCTCAAGCTGGTCCTAGTGACATTAAAAACCAAAGATGGGAAGTAATCCTGGATTAAGGACTTGGTACCTACAGTTTTTATGGAAGGGGATTCCCCTTCCAAACAGTAGTGTAACATCTCCATCCTCTCCCCTCCTCCCTTCTTCCATACACCAACAAGTGTCTTCAATAAAGGTAAGTGTGATGTTGTTGTTTTATACTTGATGTCTCATTGTTTTCTGTATGTAAATCTATGTTTAATGTAAAAAAAAAATATTTTTTGTTAATACTTTTGGGTGTTTGGAATGAATTAATTGGATTTACATTTTTTCTTATGGGGGAAAATGGTTATGCCATTCATAAATTATACCTTTTGTCAGACTATCTGGAACGGATTAGTTATGAAATTCGAGGGTCCACTGTATAACATTTCAGGTATATTTTTAAATGTTTATACAGCAGTGTACTGTATATTGTATTAACCCCTTCAGGGTCCAAGGCCAAAATCTGAAGTGGTGCTCCAGTGTCCAAGAAATTTTGAAAAAAAAAAAAATTATTTTTTCTTACAGAATTAGATTATATTTTTGTGAAGGTAATAAGACAAAAAAAAAATGTTCTGATCAGTACTTACCGAGATACAGCGGCGGGAAGTTGACCCAAAATGACCGGGTGGCGGCAACATCAGTGACTTCCGCAAAATCCCAGTTTTTTATTTTACGTTTTTTATACTTTTTTCTTTTCTTTTCTAATTTTTTTCTTTTTATAATAACATTTTGTGGCCTGTGAGACCAGTATAATGTATATTGTATAAGTGTACACTCATTGTATTCCACGCAATAACTTCACTAATTTGTTTATCATTATATTGATTACAAAACTTGTTTACAAGTTTATTGTAAACAAAATGATGAAAATATTAGTGCAGTTATTGTGTTGAATACAATGGTACCATATAGTACAATGGTACCATATGGTACAATGGTGCCATAGGGTGTAATTGTACCATATGGTACAATGGCACCACATGATACAATGGTACCATATGGTACAATATGGCACAATGGCAATTGTACCATATGGTAATTGTACCATATGGTACAATGGCACCACATGATACAATGGTACCATATGGTACAATATGGCACAATGGCACATGATACAATGGTACCATATGATAGTGGTACCATATGATACAATGTCACCATATGATACAATGGTACCATATGGTGCAATGGTACCTTATGGTACCATATGGTGTAATGGTACCATATGGTACCATATGATGCAATGGTACCATATGGTACATTGTACCATATGGTACTATATGGTACTGTGGTATTCAACACAATAAACACACTAATATTTTCAGTATTATTTTGTTTGCATATTTTTGTTGTAAAAAATTATTGTAAAAATGTTGTATATTAGTAATGTTCTACTATATATTTACTGCACCTATTACATAGAACACTTAACTCTGATATTAACCCTCCCCTCAAACATCTCCTTGCCAACCTCAACAGAACACATGACCATAACACAAGGCACAGATCACTCTTTGATGTTCCTCGTGTCCATCTCACGCTATGCAAAAACTCAATGCACATAAAAGGCCCTAAAATCTGGAATTCATTACCTGTAAATATAAAAGAAACACTACCTGTTTATAAATTCAAGTCTCTTCTCAAAGATCACTTACTCACTCAAAACCAAATAAATACTGAATAACTGAACCTTATAAATTGTATATCCTAAATGTTACTCACAATTATATCACATAAATGTTAAACCTAGGACCCAATCTAACTTTATTATTTTTTTTAAATACACTACCTAACAGAATACTCCATTCGACTGAATGTACAGCAATGCATGCAACCATATGACCTGTCTTTGTAATACTCATTTGTGCTTTATAGTTATATGTTTACAATAATGTTTTATCACTGATTTCATCATTGCTTAGTTAATCTTAAGTTAATTTTAAGCCAGCCCGTAATGCTATGCATATAAGTGGCTTTGGCATGCTGCTCTTACCTGTATTTTTTTGTACCTCTGTATGTATGCTAAAATTACTAAATAAATAAATAAATAAATAAAAGTGTACAGGAACTTGACGTGTTCCTTGAGGTGGATGACAAAGCACTTTGTCTGGGAAACTGCCGAGTCAGTAGCTAGCTTGTGTCGCCACTCACTCAGTCTTGGCTGGTGTCTCATGCCACCAACACCTATTGACCATATGGTACACGGTATCATATGTTACAGGGTACCATATGGTACATTGTACTATATGGTATAGGGTACCATGCAGTACAGGATAACATATGGCACAGGGTACCATATGGCACAGGGTACCATACAGTACAGGACACCATATGGTACAGATACAGGGATAACTATGGAAATAAGTCCCCCTGACTTTTTTGGGTTATCCTAGGATTTTATACATATGCTGCTATGTATGATAATCTATGTAATTGTATTTCTGTACACCTGAATAAACTTACTCAAGTGCATGTGGCATCATAAGTAAGTTTATTTAGTTATACACAAATAAAGTTACATAGAATATCATACTTAGCAGCATAAGTTTGGAGAACCTAGGATAACCCAAAAAAGTCAAGATTCATTTCCATTAGGGTCCCTGTACCCTGTACCATATGGTATAATGTACCATATGGTACCATTGTACCATATGGTACCATTGTACCATATGGTACCATTGTATCATATTGTATGACACGGCACCATTGTACCATATGGTATCATTGTACCATATGGCACAATGGTACCATATGGTTCAAAACCATAGAATTCGTCTTCAGCTCCATTTCCATTAGTCTTAGAACTGTAAGTTGTGAAGAGGAGTCAGAATTCGCCCGGAGAGTGAGTGGGGAGTGAGAGCTTCCTTGCCACCAGACACTATGAACAATGCCATGCGGGCGTCCAGATTTTTTCTATGGTATGTACACTGACCACCCAGACCCATTCTCTTAGATGTAGGCCTACCAGCCTTTTTTATTTTTTTATTATTATTTTTTATTATCACACTGGCCGATTCCCACCAAGGCAGGGTGGCCCGAAAAAGAAAAACTTTCACCACCAGCCTTCTCGTGCTAAATTTGACAGCGCTAGAATTTTGGCGTAGATCTATGGTTTGGACCCTGAACGTAAAGCCGTAGATCTTTGGGACGGACCCTGAAAGGGTTAAAAAGAATTTAGGAAATCAGCTCTAATATACATTATTTAGGTATGCATACTGGTCAGAGAGCCCATCATCAGTCCGAGTCGTTGGTAAACGAGTACTACATCCCTAAATGAGGAGAGGCTGTATTTAAAAAATGTTTCATTTATATATCTTTTACTAATTAGAAAGGTTTGTTAACAGCAACTCTTCCTCGTCTTAGGTAATCAAATCAGAACGTCCAGATGGTGTCCTCCTGACATTTGGAGGCCAGACTGCCCTTAACTGTGGTGTGGAACTTGAGCGGGCTGGTGTGTGGGCCAAGTATGGAGTTCGTGTTCTTGGTACTCCTGTGGCATCAATTGTGCAAAGTGAAGATAGGAAGATGTTTGCTGAGGTAGTTGCTTCAGTTGGTGAGAGAGTTGCTCCCTCAGCTGCTGTATATTCTGTAGAAGAGGTAAGAGCACTTAGTAGAGCAGATTTAGTAATACTGTGTACAGTAAAATGTGAAGGATTTACTCTTAAGGAGAAGCTGCCTTATACTCTGCTCTTTCAAAATTTTATTTATGCTAGCTCTTGCAGTTTTTTAATGATATTACTAATTATATGTTTTATGACTGCATGAGGTTTAATATAACTACTGTACTATATAATGAAACTTCAAATTTTGTTTTTGTAAATTTTAAACTGAACTCTGGTCAGTGAAGATGAAGATTCTCTATGTATTGGAGGAAAGATAAATTGGAAATTACTAGAAGAATTTACCTCATTTATCCATACCTTACTTGTTTAAAGAATAAAATATAATTTAATACTTCCCAAGTTTATACTGTACTTTTTTAACTTGGCAGCTGTCTTCCACTGAGGCAGGGAAACCTGAAAAAGAAGAAACACTTTCACCATTATTCACACTGTCACTGTCTTGTCAGAGGTGTGTCAGTACTACAGTACAAATGCCCCTCCAAACTGCAGTATCTTCTCCTCTCCTTCAGAGTGCAGGCTCTATACTTTCCACCTCCAGGACCCAAGTCCAGCTAACTGAATCCCTTTATATATATTACCTTGCTCACACTCCAACAGCACGTCAAGTCATGACTACTTACCTCCACTCACTTCTATCTAACACACACACACACACGTGCTTGCTGGATGTCTAAACCCCAACACACAAAACCTCCTTTACCCCCTCCCTCTAATCGGTTATAGGGTGACCCCCCCCCCCCCACCTTCCCTCCACTGCACATTTATACCCTTCCAAGTTATTTTATTTTACTCCATCCTCTCTAAATCTCCAAACCAACTCAACTTTCTGGATAATACTTTCAGTAACCCTGCACCTCCTAATCTCCAAACTATAGTAATTTTATACATACAGTCACTTGGGTGAATGTAAGTATAAATGTACATCACACATTACCCTCAGATACGTCTCCACTTCCTCCAGTCTCCTCCTTGCTGCAACATTCACAACCTATGCTTCACACCCATATAAGAGTGTTAGTATTACGTTACTGTCGTACATTTTCCCTCTTGCCTACATACTCCCTCCTTCCAACCTGATATCCAATCATTCATTACCTAAATATTGTTGTTACCCTCATCACCTTGTTCTTTCCTGTGTTCACTTTTAATTTCCTTTTACATACACTTCCAAATTTGTCCACCAACCTCTGCAACTTCTCTTCAGAATCTCCTAAAAAGCACAGTATTATCATCAAAAAGTAACTTTGACAACTCCCACTTTGTATTAGATTCTATACAATTTAATCCCACACCTCTTCCTTACATCCTAGCATTCACTTCTTTTACAACCCCATTTATAACCATGGTGATATCACACATCCCTGTCTAAGGCCGACTTTTACTGGAAAATAATCTCCCATTTTCCTACACACCCTAACATGGGTCTCAATATTCTCAAAAACTCTTGACTACTTTCAGTAACTTACCACCTATTCCATACACTTGCAACTTAGGCCACATTGCTTCCCTATCCACCCTATCATATGCCTTTTCTAAATCCATAAATGCAACAAAAACTTCATTACCTTTACATAAATATTATTCACCTATATGCTTCAATGTGAACATTTAGTCTACACATTCCCTACCCTTCGTAAACCCTCATTGTTCATGTGTGATCCTGCTTTCCATCCTACCCTTAACTCTTTCAATAATAACTCTACCATACACCTTAGCAGGTATACTGAACAGGCTTTTTTTCCTATAATTCTTACACTCACTCTTGTCCCCCTCTCCTTTTTACAGAGGAACTATGCATGCTTTCTGCCAGTCCCTAGATACCTTCTCCTCTTTCATCCATTTATTGAAGAAAAGTACCAACCACTCCAAATCTACATCCCCACCTGCTTTTAACATTGCTGTCGTGATCCCATCAATCCCAGCTGTATTACCCACCTTTCATTTTACCCACTGTCTCATGCACCTCCCCTCACACTCACAACTGACTCTTCCTCATTTCTAAAAGATGTTATATGTTCCTGGCCAATACATGAAATCACAGCTTCCCATTCTTCATCAATATTTAACAGCTCAAAATATTCCCTCCATCTTTCCAATATACTGTATTGTATACCATTATCATAGTCACACTGTTGTCTCCCACTGAGGTAGGATGACTTTCCAGACCACAAAGAATAAACACATTCCCACCTATTCTTCAGAGTGCAATTGTTGGATCATCTGACCTGTGATGTCAGTGTGCTTCATGCAAGACAGTGAGTGACAGTGAAAGTGTTCTCCATTTGGATCCTCCCTCAGTGGGAGGTGGCTCAAGTGTTAAAGAAAAATATGCCTTCTAATATGTTTTTAGCAAATATGTGATTCATATAATTTTTGTCATGACAAAAAAATATTAATCAATTTCTAATATGTAATACCAGGCTCACGAAGCAGCTGAGAGAATAGGGTATCCAGTGCTAGCTCGGGCAGCTTATGCTCTAGGTGGCCTTGGGTCTGGTTTTGCTGATAATCACCAGGAATTGGCTAAACTAGCAACATCAGCATTTGCTCATTCACCCCAGCTTATTATAGGTGAGATTTGTGTATGTCCTGATTATAAATTATTTACATTCTATATTACAGAATTAATGTTTTCTTGACAGGGTTGCTGGTGTTTTCTTTGTCTTTTAAGTACAATATTAAGGAATTAGGCTAATCTGAGCATTTTTTTTTTTTTTTTTTTTTTTTTTTTTTTTTTTTTTTTTTACCCTTTTCATCTTTACTTCCACGTAAGTTTGCAAAAGAGACAGAAATGCAGTTTAAAGCAAGCCTTTATTAACCCCTTGACTGTTGCAACCCCAAATCCTATGGTGTCTCCTGGTGTTGCAAAATTTCCCCCCAAAAAAAAAAAAAAATTATGAAATAGAGAATCTTTTCCCATTTGTAATGACACCAAAAGAACAAAATTTGATGGAAAACTGATGGAATTATGCTCTCGTGAAGTTAGCGACCTCGGCGATATTTACAAATCGGCAATTTCGCCCACTTTGAACCTTATTTTCGGCTAACTCTCTTGTTCCAGTTGACCAAACTCATAGCTATTTCTTTAGAACTCCGTTTTTTCTATCAATTGAGTACAAGAAAGTGCCCATTTACTGATTTCAACTACCCAATAACATTGTCAGAAATTTGCAATTTGGCCAATTTCACGAAAATTAAAAAATATGACAATTTCAAAACAGGGTCCAGAATGAACAATGCATACATTCCTGACTCTAAAATAACATTTTCTATGTTCATCAGTCATGTCTCCAGGCCCCTCTGATATTACTCTTGCTTTCCATTCTGGATTTTTATTCAAACAAAAAATAAAAGATTTACTGTTATGCAGACTACTGCAATATTGTAATAATTGTATAAATAATGTCAACCCATTCATAACTGCATATTAGAATTGCTACTTGGACATTTATTGGAAAATGACATCATTTGTTTACTTTTGAACATCGGCAAAAATCAAACATTTCCCCTAATTTGAGCTCCATTTCAAGGTTCTTTCCATAATAAAACCAATCAAAATCTCTCTATTTCTATAATACGTTTTCCATTCCATCAATTGAGACCAAGAAAACGAGAATACAACCATAAATACTATATGAAAATAGACCACAAAGTCGGCATTTTAACATTTTCAGGGTTTCCGATGTACCAGTATGGCTTAGGCACCAGGGTTTTTGATGTATACTAGTACGCCTAAATTCTAGTGCCCTCAAATCTAGTGAGAGAAAGCTGGTAGGCCTACATATGAAAGAATGGGTCTATGTGGTGAGTGTGCGCAGTATAAAAAAAATCCTGGAGCACACAGTGCGTAATGAGAAAATAAAAGTTTGACAGTGTTTTTTGTTTAAAACAGCGACTTTGCACTGTATTTTTTTATTGTATTGATGATGGTATTCTAGTTTTCCGGGTCTCGTTTTATAGAATGGAAGACATATTACAGAAATTGAGATGATTTTGATTGGTTTCACAATGAAAAGTACCTTGAAATTGAGCTCAAAGTAGCAGAAATCTTCGATTTTTGCCAGAGTTCAAAACTAAACAAATCATGCTACGTGTCCAATACACGTCAACTGGTGAGTCTAATATTCTTTCACAAGTGCGCTGATATTATTTATACCATTTCTACACTAATGCAGTAGTCTGCATAACAGTAAATCTTCTATTTTTTGTGAGAATAAAAATTCAAAGTGGAAAGCAAAAGAATGTAAGAGGGGCATGGGGACATAACTAATGAACAGAGGAAATGTTATTTTAGTACCAGGAATGTCTTTCTTGTTTATTCTGGACCCTATTTGGAAATTGGCATCTTTTGAAATTTGTGTAAAATTGGCAAAATTGCTAAATTCTGACTACTGTATTGGATAGTTGAAATCAGTAAATGGGTGGTTTCTTGTACTCATTCGATAGAAAAAATGGAGTTCTAGCTAAGCAGTTATTTTTCTTTGTCGACTAGTACACTGGAATTGGCCGAAAATAGGGCTCAAACTGGGCAAAATCGCCGATGCATAAACATCGTCAAGACTGCTAACTTCGTGAGAGCATAATTCCGTAAGTTTTCCATCAAATTTCATACTTTTGGTGTCATTATGATCGGAAAGAGATTCTCTATCTTTTCATAAGAAAAATAATTTTTTGGGGGGGGGGAGGGGGAGGATTTAGGTGACCCTGAGAACAAGTCTGGGAGAGGGCCTGGGGACCCTGAAAAGGTTAATTAAAAAAAAAAAAAGGTTGAATTTTTTTTTCTCATTATGCACTGGATGCTGCAGGATTTTTTTCATATGGTGCACACTGACCACATAGACCCATTCTCTTACATGTGGGCCTACCAGCTTTCTCATGCTTGATTTGAAGCTGCTAGTATTTGAGTATATATATGTCAAAAACGGTGGCTCGCAGTACGTATATATATGACCAAAACAGTCTAAGGGTTAACATTTTGGCCACAAGAGTGGCTTTTATCAAGTCAGACAGATCTGTTAGTCACTTGGTAAAGCACTGTGTGGGCTAAACATTGTCAGTAAAATATCACATTATACTGTATTGTCTTTTTCTATTGTACCATGATTTTTTACCATTTCTCTCCATCCCTTTTTTCTTGAATCTCTTTCCAATATATATTTTTTTTAATTCTGTGGGATAATGGATAAGGCTTCTTCTGTAGATAAGCTTGTTGTTGAAAACAAAAATTTCTTTGGTTTCTAGAGTAAAAAGTGACAGTACGTACTTCCCATCTCCAGGACTCAAGTCCGGCCTGCCGGTTTTGCTGAATCCTTTCATAAATGTTACTTTGCTCACACTCCAACAGCACATCAAGTATTAAAAACCATTTGTCTCCATTCACACCTATCAAACATGCTCACGCATGCCCGCTGGAAGTCCAAGCCCCTTCATGTTCTTGTTTATTTCCTCTTATCTCCATGGGGAAGTGGAACAGAATTTTTCTTCCGTAAACTATGCGTGTTATAAGAGGTGACTAAAATGCCAGGAGCAAGGGGCTTGTAACTCCTTCTCCTGTATAAATTACTAAATTTAAAAAGAGAAACTTTCGTTTTTCTTTTTGGGCCACCCTCCCTCGGTGGGATACATCCGGTTTGTTGAAAGAAGAAGAAGAACAACAGTCTCTCCACATCTTTGACTAGTACAGCTGACGTTGGTGCAGCAGCAGATGACCGTGGTACGATAGTATTTCGATAGTATTTCTCACCTTTTTGTACCACAGAGATTGTAATAGCTTTCTTTGGGCCCATGGTAGCTTATTTAGCAGTTACAAGTACTATAAACAATGGAATAATACAAAATGTATCAAATGTATGCATGAAACTGGCCACCCTGGCTTGCTAGCAATCATGGCAAGGCAGCTGAGGCGCTCAGGCTGGACAGATAGGTTCAGGACGAATTGCATTGGGCGAATTTTTTATCGTTAGCCAGGCCAAATTTTTTACGCTCGAGCCCTTCGTTGGGTGGATTTAACGTTATGCGATGCGTTCATTAGCCAAGCATCCACTGTATACAGTGGACCCTCTTCTTCGTAATAATCCATTCAAGAGAGTGACTAATGGCAAAATTGACGATTTGCGAAACCATTTTCCCCATAATAAATAATGTAAATCCAATTAATCCATTTCAGACCAAAAGTATTAACAAAAAATATTTTTTTTTACATAAAATATAGATTTATATGCACAGAAAACAATGAAACATGAAGAATAATACAGTAACATCACAACTGACTCAGGAAATCATAATGACATGATTGCACAAAACATACTCAACCCCTGCCAATTTGGATTCAGGAAAAATAAAAGCACTAATGATGCAATTGTAAAAATGCTAGATGTGCATTACATAGCATTGGAAAATAAGGAATAGCTGCTAGGAATTTTTATTGACCTAAGAAAAGCTTTTGACACAGTAGACCACGGCATCCTATTCCACAAACTTGACCATTATGGTATAAGAGGCCATGCGCTTGCATATTTCAAATCCTACCTTACTAATAGGTATCAGTATGTCACCATTAAAGACACAGCATCATCAACACAGCCACTTGATACTGAAGTTCCACAGGGAAGTGTCCTTGGACCCCTGCTCTTCCTCATTTACATAAGTGATCTTCCAAACATATCCCATCACCTGAAACCCATTCTCTCTGCTGACGACACGACTTATGTCATCTCTAACCCTAATCTTGCCACCCTCAACACCATTGTTAATGAGGAGCTGCTCAAATTATCAACTTGGATGATAGCCAATAAACTTACACTTAACACTGACAAAATCTACTATATTATGGTTTGTAGTAGAGCAGGTGTTGCACAACTTAACATTAAGATCGACAACACTCTAATTGCCAGACATAATGAGGGCAAATTCCTAGGCCTATGCCACGTTAACAACCTGAATTTCAGCACCCATATCCAACACATTTCAAAAAAAAGTATCCAAAACAGTTGGGATCCTCTCCAAGATACGATACTTTGTGCCGCAAAATGCCCTTCTCACACTATAACATTCACTCATTTATCCATACCTCACCTATGCTATTTGTGCTTGGGGATCAACTGCAGCAGTACACCTAAAGCCAATAATAACTCAACAAAAAGCCGCAGTAAGAATAATCACTAAATCCCATCCCTGGCAACACCCCCCCCCCCCACTCTTCATAGATCTGAACTTACTCCCTGTTCAGAACGTCCACACTTACTACTGTGCAGTCTACATATACAGGACCTTAAATTCTAATATTAACCTTGACCTAAAAGGCTTTCTTGATAGTTGTGACAGGACCCACAAGCATAACACCAGAGACAAACATCTCTATGACATCGCCGTGTCTGACTAAACCTTTACAAAAATTCAATGCATGTCAAAGGCCCTAAAATCTGGAACACCCTACCTGAAAACTCTAGAACTGCAGACACATTCATCACCTTCAAAACTACCATTAGAAAACATCTTATCTCCCTGATACACCCTGTCAACTAACTACATAAAAACCACCTGGTGCTTCAATCTTACACTCACTCACCCATTTGACTATAAGCACAGAAATATGTATCTTAATCTTAAAACAATGATTCCTAACTAGTCACAAGTTTGCCTGTGATACTCCAATATAGAAACTATGTATTGTGCCATAACAAAAGCATTCACATTGCTAAACTCACAAACTAGTATTTAGTCATTTAGTATTTAATCACTTAGTATTTCGTCAACTTACTCCACAATTTTTAAGAATTTAAGGTTAAGAATTAACCTAAGTTTGCCCGAAATGCCTTGCTAGGTGTTCTAGTGGCCCCCTCTGTAATTAGTATTTTATTACGTGTAAACCACACAAGAACCAAAATCTGTAAACCCCGCATTGTAATCCTTATCGAGAATAAACTGATTTGATTGCAAACAAACCATACCACAGGCAGCTTTGAGGGGACTTGAGCTAGAGTTCGTCACGCCCACACTAGCTGGAGATTCGTCTGTAAAAACTTGCAATTGTGGTCACAGTGGTGCCTATGCTACCCTTCCTGTGGTGTAGAAATATACCTAGTTGTATGAATCTTGTTGTGGCTAGCTGACCCAGTGGCTAACATGACGGTCTTGAGTTTTGAGACTCTCTGATCGTGGGTTCTATCCCCGCCCATGGTATGGTTTAATAACATCACACTTACCTTTATTGAAAAGACTGGTTGGTGTATGAATAAAATATGTCATTACGTATGTTATGAATTGTGGCGGCGGCAAGGGAGTGTGTTTGGAGGCAGGACAAGATAGTCCTTCAATATGACAATAATATCAATCTACAGCTTATTTATCTATCACAATTCATCTAATATGACATAATAAACAATATTAATAACATAGAAACATGACATATACTCCAGAATGAATAAAAAATGTCATTATGTATGTCACGAGTGGTGGTGTTTTGTTGTTGGGTGTATAAGGTCCAGTGAGAACATAAGCTGTACATAGTGGTGGTGGAGGCAATGGTGTTCTCAATACCCCTATATAACTCCAACAACATTGGAGGAGTTAGGTTCATCCTACCCTTTTTGTATCGATTAATCACTTAACTTACTTGCTACACTGTTAATGCTACACTTTATTGTTGGCTGGCACTATAGCCTTTATCGGCTTGTGGTGCTTTAGTGTTGTACATATCGTAGAATCACTGAATCACTTAAGAAGGTACATTCTCCTCTCTCTTCCTCCTCCACTTTGGTACTTTGCTTCAAGTTCTTTTTTGAATTCTTTAGTGTTTCTCACCTTTACCAAAGGCCTGACACTAGGAGCTTTCTTTGGGGCCATGGTGGCTTATTTAGCAGTTGTAAGCACTACAACGAATGGAACATTACGAAATGTATCGTATGAACACTTGGGATCATCCTCACTCACTGATAAACAATGGCACACTGGCTGTGAATGGAGTGTTGGGCTGCTCGATGCCATGTGTACGTGTCTGGGACGAATGACTATTTGCTAGTCAATATTTTGTTAAAAAAAAAAAGTCAAGATTTTCAAAAATTACAACTTCCGATGCTTACAAAAAACGAGGGTCCACTGTACCAAAAATCTGCACTTAGAGGAATATGATAACATTTTGTTCCATCCAGGAGTGTTGTCATGTTATAACATTAGTGACTTGACATCGGTCAAGGATGGGTTGTACATTGTCATAAAGTTCATCTCTTAAGTATGTGGTTTTGAGGAAATTTTTTTTCTTATAATCTAGTTGACTTTGGTTTGTTTGTTTTTTTTTCCTTGCCAATTCATACTTCTAAGCATGCATTGCCTTTAATAGAAAATGATTGCTCTTACAAAGTGGGTTCAAATAAGTTATATTGAGGATTCTATCTTTATTTTTAATACTAAATCTAGTGTTATGGTTTGTTTTGGTATCTTGCCAAGTTCCTTCAGTAATAGCTCACTTCATAAATTACCCCATTATAACACAGGAATTTAGTTGTGTTTTTTATTCCAGTCTTATGGGTCATCCAATATATTGATAATAATCTTACCTTATTTTGGCATTTTCATGGTCAGTTTTGGAATAATATTTTGAGTGCATTATATGCATTTGCAGATTAAATTTAAATCCTAAGTTTTTTACTATTAACATAAAATTGCTGGCATTCTTGATTTTATTTTTTTTACACAGTATTGTTAACTCCCACGTTTATTCCTGTCCCTTCTCTATACTAGGTAGTTACTCTTGTAGTTACTTTACTGCTGTCCCTTCTCTATACTATGTAGTTACTCTAGCAATTACTTTATTGCTGTCCCTTCTCTATAGTATATAGTTAACCCTTAAACTGTCCAAACATAGATCTGCATTCACCTGCATAGCTCTCCAAATAGTATTTTGATAAGTAAAAAAATCATTTTTTGTTTTTAAATTAAAGAGGGCAATTTTCTGTGGTATAAGACCAAAAAAAAAAAATTTTTTTTTAGGATCAGTACTTGCCGAGATATAAGACTACGAAGTTGGCTCTGGATGCTCGCCTGACGGCAACATCCAGTCCTGCCGCTTGCAGAAGTGTTGCCGATTTACTTTTTTTTCTCATTTTTACTTTAATTTATATAATTTTTATGTTGTGATAATTACAATTTATAATAGTTCTTGTGATTTCATAGCCAATCTTCGTTCTGACACTATGTACTGAATTATTATTTTTTTTTTTATTATCACACTGGCCGATTCCCACCAAGGCAGGGTGGCCCGAAAAAGAAAAACTTTCACCATCATTCACTCCATCACTGGTTGCCAGAAGGGTGCTTTACACTACAGTTTTTAAACTGCAACATTAACACCCCTCCTTCAGAGTGCAGGCACTGTACTTCCCATCTCCAGGACTCAAGTCCGGCCTGCCGGTTTCCCTGAATCCCTTCATAAATGTTACTTTGCTCACACTCCAACAGCACGTCAAGTATTAAAAACCATTTGTCTCCATTCACTCCTATCAAACACGCTCACGCATGCCTGCTGGAAGTCCAAGCCCCTCGCACACAAAACCTCCTTTACCCCCTCCCTCCAACCCTTCCTAGGCCGACCCCTACCCCGCCTTCCTTCCACTACAGACTGATACACTCTTGAAGTCATTCTGTTTCGCTCCATTCTCTCTACATGTCCGAACCACCTCAACAACCCTTCCTCAGCCCTCTGGACAACAGTTTTGGTAATCCCGCACCTCCTCCTAACTTCCAAACTACGAATTCTCTGCATTATATTCACACCACACATTGCCCTCAGACATGACATCTCCACTGCCTCCAGCCTTCTCCTCGCTGCAACATTCATCACCCACGCTTCACACCCATATAAGAGCGTTGGTAAAACTATACTCTCATACATTCCCCTCTTTGCCTCCAAGGACAAAGTTCTTTGTCTCCACAGACTCCTAAGTGCACCACTCACTCTTTTTCCCTCATCAATTCTATGATTCACCTCATCTTTCATAGACCCATCCGCTGACACGTCCACTCCCAAATATCTGAATACGTTCACCTCCTCCATACTCTCTCCCTCCAATCTGATATTCAATCTTTCATCATCTAATCTTTTTGTTATCCTCATAACCTTACTCTTTCCTGTATTCACCTTTAATTTTCTTCTTTTGCACACCCTACCAAATTCATCCACCAATCTCTGCAGCTTCTCTTCAGAATCTCCCAAGAGCACAGTGTCATCAGCAAAGAGCAGCTGTGACAACTCCCACTTTGTGTGTGATTCTTTATCTTTTAACTCTACGCCTCTTGCCAAGACCCTCGCATTTACTTCTCTTACAACCCCATCTATAAATATATTAAACAACCACGGTGACATCACACATCCTTGTCTAAGGCCTACTTTTACTGGGAAAAAATTTCCCTCTTTCCTACATACTCTAACTTGAGCCTCACTATCCTCGTAAAAACTCTTCACTGCTTTCAGTAACCTACCTCCTACACCATACACTTGCAACATCTGCCACATTGCCCCCCTATCCACCCTGTCATATGCCTTTTCCAAATCCATAAATGCCACAAAGACCTCTTTAGCCTTATCTAAATACTGTTCACTTATATGTTTCACTGTAAACACCTGGTCCACACACCCCCTACCTTTCCTAAAGCCTCCTTGTTCATCTGCTATCCTATTCTCCGTCTTACTCTTAATTCTTTCAATTATAACTCTACCATACACTTTACCAGGTACACTCAACAGACTTATCCCCCTATAATTTTTGCACTCTCTTTTATCCCCTTTGCCTTTATACAAAGGAACAATGCATGCTCTCTGCCAATCCCTAGGTACCTTACCCTCTTCCATACATTTATTAAATAATTGCACCAACCACTCCAAAACTATATCCCCACCTGCTTTTAACATTTCTATCTTTATCCCATCAATCCCGGCTGCCTTACCCCCTTTCATTTTACCTACTGCCTCACGAACTTCCCCCACACTCACAACTGGCTCTTCCTCACTCCTACAAGATGTTATTCCTCCTTGCCCTATACACGAAATCACAGCTTCCCTATCTTCATCAACATTTAACAATTCCTCAAAATATTCCCTCCATCTTCCCAATACCTCTAACTCTCCATTTAATAACTCTCCTCTCCTATTTTTAACTGACAAATCCATTTGTTCTCTAGGCTTTCTTAACTTGTTAATCTCACTCCAAAACTTTTTCTTATTTTCAACAAAATTTGTTGATAACATCTCACCCACTCTCTCATTTGCTCTCTTTTTACATTGCTTCACCACTCTCTTAACCTCTCTCTTTTTCTCCATATACTCTTCCCTCCTTGCATCACTTCTACTTTGTAAAAACTTCTCATATGCTAACTTTTTCTCCCTTACTACTCTCTTTACATCATCATTCCACCAATCGCTCCTCTTCCCTCCTGCACCCACTTTCCTGTAACCACAAACTTCTGCTGAACACTCTAACACTACATTTTTAAACCTACCCCATACCTCTTCGACCCCATTGCCTATGCTCTCATTAGCCCATCTATCCTCCAATAGCTGTTTATATCTTACCCTAACTGCCTCCTCTTTTAGTTTATAAACCTTCACCTCTCTCTTCCCTGATGCTTCTATTCTCCTTGTATCCCATCTACCTTTTACTCTCAGTGTAGCTACAACTAGAAAGTGATCTGATATATCTGTGGCCCCTCTATAAACGTGTACATCCTGAAGTCTACTCAACAGTCTTTTATCTACCAATACATAATCCAACAAACTACTGTCATTTCGCCCTACATCATATCGTGTATACTTATTTATCCTCTTTTTCTTAAAATATGTATTACCTATAACTAAACCCCTTTCTATACAAAGTTCAATCAAAGGGCTCCCATTATCATTTACACCTGGCACCCCAAACTTACCTACCACACCCTCTCTAAAAGTTTCTCCTACTTTAGCATTCAGGTCCCCTACCACAATTACTCTCTCACTTGGTTCAAAGGCTCCTATACATTCACTTAACATCTCCCAAAATCTCTCTCTCTCCTCTGCATTCCTCTCTTCTCCAGGTGCATACACGCTTATTATGACCCACTTCTCGCATCCAACCTTTACTTTAATCCACATAATTCTTGAATTTACACATTCATATTCTCTTTTCTCCTTCCATAACTGATCATTTAACATTACTGCTACACCTTCCTTTGCTCTAACTGTCTCAGATACTCCAGATTTAATCCCATTTATTTCCCCCCACTGAAACTCTCCTACCCCCTTCAGCTTTGTTTCGCTTAGAGCCAGGACATCCAACTTCTTTTCATTCATAACATCAGCAATCATCTGTTTCTTGTCATCCGCACTACATCCACGCACATTTAAGCATCCCAGTTTTATAAAGTTTTTCTTCTTCTCTTTTTTAGTAAATGTATACAGGAGAAGGGGTTACTAGCCCATTGCTCCCGGCATTTTAGTCGCCTCATACGACACGCATGGCTTACGGAGGAAAGATTCTTTTCCACTTCCCCATGGACAATAGAAGAATTAAAAAAGAACAAGAGCTATTTAGAAAAAGGAGAAAAACCTAGATGTATGTATGTATATATGCATGTGCGTGTCTGTGAAGTGTGACCAAAGTGTAAGTAGGAGAAGCAAGATATCCCTGTTATCTAGCGTGTTTATGAGACAGAAAAAGAAACCAGCAATCCTACCATCATGCAAAACAGTTACAGGTTTTTGTTTCACAGTCATTTGGCAGGACGGTAGTACTTCCCTGGGTGGTTGCTGTCTACTGAAATAGTACTCAAATAGTAACAGTCACACTGACAGGTGAACATTTTCTCCTGCCTTGGTCATTGACTATTGTCTAGAAATATATACAAAATATTTATAGGTCCCAGCAATGTTTTAGACACACTGGAGTATGAAACTCCTTGAAGAAGGTGTTATGACAAAGGTCAGATAAGTGACAGCCAGTGACATTTGATGAATATTAGCTGCTGCAGGGAACCTTACCTTCATATGTTTTTACTCTTGCACACAAACATTGTCTGCTGTCTCTCTGTCTGCCTGTATCTGTCTCTATCTGTACATCTATCTGTGTATCTGTACATATATCTGTCTGTCTGCCTGCCTGCCTGTCTAGTTCAGCTTATGTCTGTCTTCTGTGTGTGCCTGGAGTATAATATGAAACTCCTTGAAGAATGGTGCTATGATACACGTCAGATAACAAGTGACATTTGATGAATGTGCACTGCTGGAGGGGGGGAACCTTGCCTTTATTTGTTTTTACTCTTGCACACAAACACATCTCTGTATGTCTGTGTCTGTCTGCTTGTCTGTCTGGCTCTGTTTGTCTGTCTAGTTCTGCTTGTCTGTCTTTCTATCTGCCTGTGTGTCTCTTTCCATTTGCTTGTCTCTGTCTAAGGGAGCAGCTGGTAAACCTGTTGCTTTGTGGTGTATGGGCCGCTCCCCAATTGCTGAGCAAGTGACACTGCTATTACTTGTCATGTTTATTTATGTCTTATATCTACAAACACTGTATAGCACTTGGCCTGGAATTTTTGGGTTATCCTAGGTAATTTACATTATGTATAATAACTATTTATGAGTACATGTGAGAGATATAGACAGAGATACAGATAGTGATACAGACAGAAAGAGATGTAGATATAGACAGAGATAGTCAGATAGACAGAGATATATAGACAGACAGAGCTAGTCAGACAGAGATATAGACATAGAGATATAGACAGACAGTCAAAGCCAGCCAGCCAAATACATAAGAACATAAGAAAGAAGGAACACTGCAGCAGGCCTACTGGCCGATGCAAGGCAGGTCCGTGTCACCCATTCCCCCCCGGCTTAGACCAATGGCCCACTTAGTTATTTATTTACTTACTTATTTTATGTTTTTGCCAACAGTACGTTGAGATTTTATATTTACAATAGTGGGTTGCAATGCAAAGAGTGCCTCTATTATGCCTAGGCATTATGGGCAAACTTACATTATTGGCTTATAGACTACTTAACACTAAGGATTTTATCATAGTTGTACAGTAGGACAATAATCATTTCATAGTTGAATAGTAGATTATTAATTACAAGTGAAATAAATTTGTATAAAACAAAGGATATAGTCATATAGTCTAAAATGCTTTTTGTGGAAAACAATGGTTCAATTATATTCCTGTCAAAATGGATAAAAGGTTCAAAGTGATAGTTGAGGTTATGATGTGGGAGTACATAGGTGAATGTGTGTACTGAGTATTTAGTGTTTAGTCTAGGGTTATTAAGTGGCTTTTGAGAAGTCTTAAACTGATTTTCAAATTGGGTTACTTTAATATCTTCTGGTAATGAATTCCATATTTTAGGGCCCTTTATGTGCATAGTTTTTACACAGTGTGATAAGGACACGAGGTATATCAAAAAGAGATCTGTGTCTTGTGTTGTGGTCATGTGTCCTGTTTAAGTTGGTGAGGAGAAGTTTGAGTGGAGGGTTTATATTTGCGTGTATTGTTCTGTGTATGTAGTAGGCACGTGAATAAGTATGATGTTCTTAATGGTGAGCAGATTCAGACTTTAGAAAATTGGAGGAGTGTGCTGGCGGGAGTGGGAATTCATTATCATTCTTACTGCTGCCTTTTTGCTGGGTTATGAGGGGGGTTTTAGGTGATTGGATGTTGTTGATCCCCATGCACAAATTCCGTATGTAAGATAAGGGTATATGAGTGTATGGTACAGTGCCAGGAGAGCTGATTGTGCAACATAGTACCTTATCATTGATAGTATGCCTACAGTCTTGGAGATTTTCTTGGTGATTTGTTGTGTGTGTGTCTGGAACTTAAGGCTACTGTCAAGGTGGATACCTAGGAATTTTCCCTCTGTGAGTCTAGTGACTGATGATCCATTTAGGGTTATGTTAATCAAATCATTTGCTGCTTTGTTTCCAAACTGAATGAATTAGGTTTTATCAGTATTCAGGGTAAGTTTATTGGTAATCATCCAGGCAGATATTTTCTGCAATTCGGCATTGACTGTGTTTGCTAGTATGACCGTGTTTGGGTGGGAAAAGACATATGTAGTGTCATCTGCAAATAATATGGGTTTGAGTAGCTGTGATGCATTCGGTAGATCATTGATGTAGATGAGAAAGAGTAGTAGTCCAAGGATGCTTCCTTGTGGGACTCCTACTGTGATTGGTTGGGTGGAAGAGTTTGCATCATTTGCATACACACATTGAGTTTTGTTACTAAGGTATGATTTTAGGTAGTTGAGGGAGTGGCCTCTGATACCATAGTGTGTTAATTTGGAATACAGCAGTTCATGGTCGACTGTATCGAAAGCTTTATGTAAATCAATGAAAATGCCCAGTGGGACTTCTTTCATTTTGAGTGCAGTATATATTAGTTCTTCCATGTGTATGATAGCATCATTCGTGCTTTTATTATTCCTGAATCCAAACTGACAAGGGTTTAATATGTTGTGTGAGACGAGGTAGGAATAGATCCGTCTATGCATTAATTTTTCAAAGATTTTAGAGAGCAGTGGTAAGTTAGATATTGGTCTATAGCTATTCAAGTCAGCTTGGTCACCTCCTTTATGGATCGGAGTGACCCTCGCTATTTTGAGGATTGTTGGGAAGGTAGCTGATTCAGTGGATTTGTTAAAGAGCGTTGCAATAATTGGTGACAATCAGGGCCGGATTACCGCACAGTCAAACTTGGCATTTGCCTAGGGCCCCGCACATTTGGGGGCCCCGCGGTCCAAGGGGCTCAGGGGCTCATCCAAGACTGCGCACATGGTGCAAGTGCCAAGAGGTCCCTACCTAAAAAGTTCAAGTGTTTGGAGAGTAAAATTGATTTTTAAAAATTAATCAAAACAAAAATAAATAATGAAATAAAATAAAATAAAAATAAATAAACCTAACCATAGATGGCAACACTCAACACGCCTTTGTTTACATCAGAACAGCTATTTTCTCCCGCTAATGGGTGAGTATGGGAGATTCCTCTCCAATTTTCTGTAGTAATTACACATTATCTATACTTGTACTGTGACAAATTAACTGAAGAAATGTAAGACAGCTACATACTTCGTCATTCTGGATTCACTGATTACAGAATTGGTGAAAAGAAAAGAAATCTACCAGAATCTCAATGACAAGTTTGGATTTCTGTTCAAAATTACTACTTTGCCAGATGCAGAATTGAGAGAAGCTGCATTAAAGTTGCAACAACACCTTTCAGCAGATGTTCAGGACACATTTGTTGAAGAAATAGTTCATTTTTCTGGGTATATGAATCAGATTAAAGCTCCACCTGAAAAATGTGCGCCCTCAGCTGCTTTGAAACATTTAAGAAATGCAGGTATCTCAGAAACCTTCCCTAATGTTGACATAGTGTATCGCCTTTACCTAACACTTCCAGCTACTAACTGTGAAGGAGAACATTCATTTTCTGTTTTGAAAAGAGTGAAAAACCAGCTCCGTTCAACAATGAGCCAAGACAAATTGTGTAACCTAGCCTTGTTGACCATTGAGTCTGATCTAACAAGAAATATTGATTTTCAGAATATAATTGATGATTTTGCCAATATGAAATCCAGAAAAAAGTTTAAGAAGTGCCTGTGAATATAAACAATTCTTTACTTTCTTGAGTTTATATGATTTGATAGTGTTATGCATGATGAAATGATAACAATAATGGTCAGTGATTTATAAAGGGAATAATAGTGCTGTAGTGGTTATGCTGAATATAATAGGTACATGTGATGAAAGATTGAATATCAGATTGGAGGGAGAGAGTATGGAGGAGGTGAACGTATTCAGATATTTGGGAGTGGACGTGTCAGCGGATGGGTCTATGAAAGATGAGGTGAATCATAGAATTGATGAGGGAAAAAGAGTGAGTGGTGCACTTAGGAGTCTGTGGAGACAAAGAACTTTGTCCTTGGAGGCAAAGAGGGGAATGTATGAGAGTATAGTTTTACCAACGCTCTTATATGGGTGTGAAGCGTGGGTGATGAATGTTGCAGCGAGGAGAAGGCTGGAGGCAGTGGAGATGTCATGTCTGAGGGCAATGTGTGGTGTGAATATAATGCAGAGAATTCGTAGTTTGGAAGTTAGGAGGAGGTGCGGGATTACCAAAACTGTTGTCCAGAGGGCTGAGGAAGGGTTGTTGAGGTGGTTCGGACATGTAGAGAGAATGGAGCGAAACAGAATGACTTCAAGAGTGTATCAGTCTGTAGTGGAAGGAAGGCGGGGTAGGGGTCGGCCTAGGAAGGGTTGGAGGGAGGGGGTAAAGGAGGTTTTGTGTGCGAGGGGCTTGGACTTCCAGCAGGCATGCGTGAGCGTGTTTGATAGGAGTGAATGGAGACAAATGGTTTTTAATACTTGACGTGCTGTTGGAGTGTGAGCAAAGTAACATTTATGAAGGGATTCAGGGAAACCGGCAGGCCGGACTTGAGTCCTGGAGATGGGAAGTACAGTGCCTGCACTCTGAAGGAGGGGTGTTAATGTTGCAGTTTAAAAACTGTAGTGTAAAGCACCCTTCTGGCAAGACAGTGATGGAGTGAATGATGGTGAAAGTTTTTCTTTTTCGGGCCACCCTGCCTTGGTGGGAATCGGCCGGTGTGATAATAAAAAAAAAAAAAAAAAAATGTCACTACTTTAATAGCCTAATCTAGTAATACTATGCTGTCTTGAGTTTATTCTCTTTAAAATGCATGATTTAACAAGATAGTTATAATGGCTGTTGGTAAATGGTTTTGGTTGTCTTGTACTTTCCCTATTAAATTTAATCTAAATAGCCAGAATGTATTTAATTAGACCTTAAACAGGCTCACACCGACCCCCCCCCCCCACCCCCAAGCTGGAAGGGGTCGCTTTGCTTACCCGTAACTCAAAGGGGCCCCGCCAATCTGAATAG
Source organism: Cherax quadricarinatus (assembly GCF_038502225.1). Taxonomy (NCBI): domain Eukaryota; kingdom Metazoa; phylum Arthropoda; class Malacostraca; order Decapoda; family Parastacidae; genus Cherax; species Cherax quadricarinatus. The sequence goes on from NC_091336.1 coordinate 1,577,194, forward strand.
CCTAGGGCCCGGAGACTTCTTAATCCGGCCTTGGTGACAATACTTGAGAAGCTTTTTTGTACATAATAGCAGGCAAGCTGTTTATGTCTCCTGCCTTGTTTTTAAGGGTGTTTATGATGAGTGTAACTTCTATGGGGTTGGTTGAAGCTAGGAATAGCATATTTGGGTAGGTACCTATGAGGTAGTCTGATGGACAGGTGTTTACGCTTGGTATTTTGTTGGCTAGATTTTTACCTATGGTGGAGAAGAAAACATTAAGTCTGTTTGCTGTTTCAGTAGGTGTGAGTAGGGGTTCATCTGATTTTGTTAGTTTGTTTTGTTTTTGGTTAAGTTTTTATTTCCAAGAATTTCAGATAGTTTTCCAGGTTTTTTTCATATCACCTTTGATATTATGTAGTCTATTTTCATAATACAATTTTTTAGATCTTCTTATCAGGCTGGTAAGTGCTGACGAGTAATGTTTAGACTGTTCTCTAGTTATTTGACCCATTCTATACTGTTTTTCATGTTTGTGCTTTGTGTTAATGGATTTGAGGATGCTTGGTGTTAGCCAGGGGTTATTCAGTCGCTTTGCTGTGATCTGTTTAGTTTTTCTGGGGCAATGTTTGTTATAGAGGGTTTGGGCTTTTTTTTTTTTTTTTTTTGGGGTTTTTTTTTTTTTTTGTGTTTTTTTTTTTTTTTTTTTTTTTTTTTTTTTTTTTTTAGAAAATTATTTATACATTCATTCATATCTGTATATGTTTCGAGCTCATTTTGCCAATTGATGTTATTCATAGCTGCTATAAAGTTAACTGCTGTCTCGTTATGTAGTCTGAAGGTTACTTTAGTAATGTCTTGTGGTAGTTTGCCCAGATTAGTTATGAGAAAGATTGGGTAGTGGTCTGTAGTGGTGTATGTGATTATGCCTGATTTTAAAGGGGATATAGTGTTTGTCCAGATGTGGTCTATTAAGGAGATGCTTGTCTCGGTGATTCTTGTAGGTTTAGATATTGTTGGTAGTAACAGGCAGTTACTCATTGTGTTTGTGAATTCGGTTACTTGTGGGTCCTGGTCGTGTAGTATGTTTGTTGAAATCTCCTGTTAGTAGTAGGTGGTCTTTATTCATGTGTGCATCAGTAATCATGTTTCCTAGTTTTTCACTAAACTGGTAAATGTTTGACTGTGGTACTTTGTATATGTTTATAATTGTGAGAGGTTTTTGCAGGTCTTTTGATTTAAATTTGGCTGTTATATTCTCCATGTTCATCCCTTGTGCAGGATTTATCGATGCATTCAAATTGATTTGAGTAGTATATAGCTGTTCCTCCCCCTTGCTAGTCTGTTCTACAGTTGTGTATGGCCATGTAGCCAGGAATGGTATAGACATCTGTAATATTAGGCTTAAGCCAGGTTTCTGTGAGTGTGATGATTGATATTTTGGAATGAAGGGAATTGAGTAATGCTGTGAGGTCATAATGTTTGCTCAAGGATCTGATATTGTAGTTTAAGATTGTTATGTTATTGTTTGCACTGAGTAATGTCTTTGCTTGGTCTGCTGTATAGTAATTACAGTTACTGTTTGATTCGTGTATTTCATTTAGTAAAAAGTTTACATCAGGATCTATGCCTGTAATCATAGGATGAGTAATTTTACAAACTAGGTTTTCTGAGTAAAATAATATAAGAGTTATATTGAATCTACAACTAGATTTACGAATAAGACTCTGTAATTATTCTAAAACTTGTAAAAATTTAAAAGAAAAAGAGGTTATTACAGTACAGATAATTCAGTTGTACAATTAAGCATCTAATAGCACCTTAATTATTTTAACAAATGTGAGTTTATGAACTACGGTAGATATTTACAGCTAGAATAAAGGAGCTAGTGAATATAATAAATGAATATATTAAAAACAAAATCAGTAGCACCTGAGGTACAGGTCCTCCATCACAAATCCGGCATCATTGGGACCTGTAGTGTGCCAGATTACTGAGTTTGCCAAATTACAGAGTGGTTAGGTTAGAATATTTTTTTATTATTAACACACTGGCCGATTCCCACCAAGGCAGGGTGGCCCAAAAAAAGAAAAACTTTCACCATCATTCACTCCATCACTGTCTTGCCAGAAGGGTGCTTTACACTACAGTTTTTAAACTGCAACATTAATACCCCTCCTTCAGAGTGCAGGCACTGTACTTCCCATCTCCAGGACTCAAGTCCGGCCTGCCGGTTTCCCTGAATCCCTTCATAAATGTTACTTTGCTTACACTCCAACAGCACGTCAAGTATTAAAAACCATTTGTCTCCATTCACTCCTATCAAACACGCTCACGCAAGCCCGCTGGAAGTCCAAGCCCCTTGCACACACAACCTCCTTTCACCTCTCCCTCCAACCTTTCCTAGGCCAACCCCTACCCCGCTTTCCTTCCACTACAGACTGATACACTCTTGAAGTCATTCTGTTTTGCTCCATTCTCTCTACATGTCCGAACCACCTCAACAACCCTTCCTCAGCCCTCTGGACAACAGTTTTGGTAATCCCGCACCTCCTCCTAACTTCCAAACTACGAATTCTCTGCATTATATTCACACCACACATTGCCCTCAGACATGACATCTCCACTGCTTCCAGCCTTCTCCTCGCTGCAACTTTCATCACCCATGCTTTACACCCATATAAGAGCATGGGTAAAACTATACTCTCATACATTCCCCTCTTTGCCTCCAAGGACAAAGTTCTTTGTCTCCACAGACTCCTAAGTGCACCGCTCACCCTTTTCCTCTCATCAATTCTATGATTCACCTCATCTTTCATAGACCCATCCGCTGACACGTCCACTCCCAAATATCTGAACACATTCACCACCTCCATACTCTCTCCCTCCAATCTGATATCCAATCTTTCATCACCTAATCTTTTTGTTATCCCCATAACCTTACTTTTTCCTGTATTCACTTTTAATTTTCTTCTTTTACATACACTACCAAATTCATCCACCAACCTCTGCAACTTCTCTTCAGAATCTCCCAAGACCACAGTGTCATCAGCAAAGAGCAACTGTGACAACTCCCACTTTGTGTGATTCTTTATCTTTTAACTCCACGCCTCTTGCCAAGACCCCCACATTTACTTCTCTTACAACCCCATCTATAAATATATTATACAACCATTGTGACCTCACAGATCCTTGTCTAGGGCCTACTTTTACTGGGAAATAATTTCCCTCTTTCCTACATACTCTAACTTGAGCCTCACTATCCTCATAAAAACTCTTCACTGCTTTCAGTAACCTTCCTCCTACACCATACACCTGCAACATCTGCCACATTGCCCCCCTATCCACCCTGTCATACGCCTTTTCCAAATCCATAAATGCCACAAAAACCTCTTTAGGCTTATCTAAATACTGTTCACTTACATGTTTCACTGTAAACACCTGGTCCACACACCCCCTACTTTTCCTAAAGCCTCCTTGTTCATCTGCTATCCTATTCTCCGTCTTACTCTTAATTCTTTCAATGATAATTCTACCATACACTTTACCAGGTATACTCAACAGACTTATCCCCCTGTAATTTTTGCACTCTTTTGTCCCCTTTGCCTTTATACAAAGGAACTATGCATTCTCTCTGACAATCCCTAGGTACCTTACCCTCTTCCATACATTTATTACATAATAGCACCAACCACTCCAAAACTATATCCCCACCTGCTTTTAACATTTCTCTTTATCCCATCAGTCCCGGCTGCCTTACCCCCTTTCATTTTACCTACTGCGTCACGAACTTCCCCCACACTCACAACTGGCTCTTCCTCACTCCTACAAGATGTTATTCCTCCTTGCCCTGTACAAGAAATCACAGCTTCCCTATCTTCATCAACATTAGGTTAGAATACACTTAATAAAATTAACCAACTTGACTTTCACAAAGTTCATTGAACATCGGCAAAAATCTAACATTTCTGCTACTTTGAGCTCAATTTCAAGGTACTTTTCATCATGAAAGTAATCAAAATCATGTCTATTTCTGTAATATATCTTCCATTCTATCAAGCGAGCCCAAAAAAATGAGAATACAACCATAAAAACCATACGAAAATATGCTGCAAAGAGGCGGCTAATGGCTGAAAAGTGAGCTCCCTTATTTATTGTCTGTCTCTTTTATTTTTGTTGTACGTTAAGAAGCGTCTTTCCATCATACATTGCCCAAGTTTCAATGAGATAGCCCAACAAACAACCGAGAAAAAAAATATTTACCAGAAATCATATATGGCAAGCCCAAGCCAGGTACTGGAAATAAGTCACTTTGTCTGACTTTTCTGGGTTATCCTAGGGTCTCTATACATACAGTGCTATGTATGATAATCTATGTAACTGTATTTGTATATACCCGAATAAACTTTTTTACTTCTAGTCTGTGAACTGAGTACAAGAAACCGCCCATTCACTTATTTCAACTACCCAATAAAGTGGTCAGAAATTGGCAATTTGGCCAATTTCACACAAATTTCAACAGATGCCAATTTCAAAATATGGTCCAGAATAAACAATGCAGACATTCCTGGCACTAACATTTTCTTTGTTAATTAGTCACGGCTACATGCCCCTTTTATATTACTCTTGCTTACCATTTGGAATTTTTATTCACAAAAAAATAGAAGATTTACTGTTATGCAGACTGCTGCATTATTGTAATAATTGCACAAATAATGTCAACCCATTCTTAACTCTGTACTGGAATTTAGACTGGCAGGCGGACAGGTATTGGACGGTGACGTCATTTGTTTACTCTTGAGCTTCGCTAAAGAATAGAACATTTTCACTGCTGTGAGCGCAATTTCAAGGTACTTTTCGTCATGAAAGCAATCAAAATCATATCTATTTCTGTAATATATCTTTCATTCTATGAAATTAGACTGAACAAATGAGAATATAAACATAAAAACCATACAAAAATATACCGCTACGCAGCCGTTATTGGCTGAGAAGTGAACTCCGCTATTTATGGTCTGATTTCTTTTATTTTTGGTGTACGTTATGAAGTATCTTTCCATCATACATTGCCCAAGTTTCAATAACCCAACAAACAACTGAGAAAATAATATAATAATAATACTAATAGTAACAACAATAATAATAATAATAATAGTAATATCTTTATTTACTACATGTACATGGTATACAGGCCTAGCAGACATCAGTGACATACTACTGTATAGGAAGCCGCTTGTTATGCAAAGTATTTCAAGAAAATTAGGTCAGTGTCCCAGGATAACACCCACACCAGTCGGCTAACACCTAGGTACCCATTTACTGATTGGTAAACATAGACAACTTGTGTAAAGAAACACGCCTAATGTTTCTACCCTGGCTGGGAATCTAATATTTACCAAAAATCATATATGGCTAACCCAAGCCAGGTACTAGAAATAAGCCACGTTGACTTTTTTGGGTTATCCTAGGTTCTCTACATGTATGTTGCTATGTGTGGTAATCTATATAGAGAAAATAACTTTTTTGTTTCAGGTTTATGGTGCAGTATATCAGTTAGCCCTGTGCTATACGTACTTTTTCTGTAATATAAGCCCCAAGACAGGGATAGGAGAATGGTACAGTGGACCCCCGGTTTACGATATTATTTCGTTCCAGAAGTATGTTCAGGTGCCAGTACTGAACGAATTTGTTCCCATAAGGAATATTGTGAATTAGATTAGTCCATTTCAGACCCCCAAACATACACATACAAATGCACTTACATAAATACACTTACATAATTGGTCGCATTGGGAGCTGATCGTAAAGCGGGGGTCCACTGTATTTGTATACCATATCCTCTTCATACCTCTGTCGAACTGCTCGGTATTATGCCAAATATTATTTATTCTGGAGTATTTAACATGTTTTATGTTATTTATATTGTTTATTATGTCATATTAGATCAATTTTGAAAGGCAAATAAGCTGTAGTGTTGATATTAGCGTAATAATAAAGCATATTCTCCTGCTTCATGAGACTGAGCTCATGGCAACCGACAGTGGCTTCAAAGCCACCTTATCTTTAATGGATAATGTACTGTGTAGGTGCTTTACATAATGAGAAGCATTTCTTTTATTCATTGGAACCATGGCTAGGGCTAAAAGTAAGCAGGTTAAAACAATAAATGGAGAAAAAGAAATTGGAATAACTTATGCAGCAAGTAGTGCCACCAAACAGTACCAGCAGGTTGGTGTGGCGACCCTGGAAATTTGAAATTATGCTAGCCAAAATTAGTGCCGAATAACTGAAGGAACCAAATAACTGATTGCCGGATTTGTGATGGTGGACCTGTAGTCAATAGCACCTAGACTTATGAATAAGACTGTAATTATTCTAAAACTTGTAAAAATTTGAAAGAGAAAGGGACTATTACAGAACAGATAATTCAGTTATACACTTAAGCATCTAATAGCACCTTAATTATTTCAACTAATGTGAGTTTATGAACTACTGTAGATATTTACAGCTAGAATAAAGGAGCTACTGAATATAATAAAAGAATGTATTAAAAATAAGAATATATTAAAACAAAATCAGTAGCGCCTGAGGTAGTCAGTAGCGCCTGAGGTAGTCAGTAGCACCTGAGGTAGTCAGTAGCACCTGAGGTAGTCAGTAGTACCTGAGGTAGTCAGTAGCACCTGGAGTATTTTAATAAATGTGACTATATGGACAAGAGGGAAAAAAAATATATTAAATCTCCTGAAAGTTGCAATTTAATTGTTGTTAGAACTAGGAGTATAGCAATTACTGAATAAAGGGCAGTACAATGTATTGGTATATAGAGAATTATTTCAGGAGAAATGTAAAAAGGGACTAAATTAAGTAGTAAAAACAACCTTTAAATAGATTGACACCATGATATGAAATTAATCTGAGAGTAAGATTTGCCTTATAACATAAAAGTTTGAGCAATTGATATCACTAAAGAAATATTATTTGAGGTAGTTGATACTAGTTAGTAGACGATGGTACAAGGAATTGCACTGTAGTGTAGTAGGAGCATACACTAGTTTGTTATTTGTAGTTTAGGAGCAAAGGGAAAATTAGGTATGATTATAGAAGATTTATAACAGTGCTTAAGTAGGAATAAATGATAATACAGATATTATTAAAGAGTATCTTATTAACAAGTAATAAATTGTGAAAGGGAAATCTGGGAAGATAACACAAATTGGGTCATACAAGGAACTGTGTGGGACACATGGGATGATGAGGTAGTAAATACTGTCCAGGAGGTGATAGTACAGGGATTAGTTCAATAATGGCATAATAATATACACTAACATGTGATACTCCAATACTGAAACTACATATAGTGCCAAAACAAAAGCATTCACATTGCTAAACTCACAACTTGTATTTAGTCACTTAGCCATAATACCAACTTCTCATAATTTTGTAACATTTTAAACCTAAGATTTAATATAAGTCTGCCCGAAATGCCTAGCCATGCTAGGCGTTCTAGTGGTACACTCTGTAATTATTATTTTACTACATGTAAACCACACAATAACCAAATTCTGTAAACTCAGCATGGTAATACTTATAGAGAATAAAATTTGAATTTGAACATAGTAAAATGATTTGGTCACTAATACCAGTCAGACTCTGTAATGTTTGCATCATGAAGGAAGTTCGCTAGTTCATTTTCATTTATAATATAGTACACACGGCCTACATTTGTTTTTCTTACTAGAATTTGTCCACGTACAAAGCACTGGTGAATTTTATCATTCTCACGTTTCAGTTTTCTCACCCTGTACAGGAGGTTCTGTCGTTTTCTTGTGAGACACTCGCTTATGTATATATCTTTTTTTGCTTTAATAGATGAACTTATTAGATATTTTTTCTGTCTTGTGTGTGAAATCTGAGCATAACACTTTTTCTCCGTGATTCTTTAATTTCCGACACTGACACATTAACCTGTAGGTGGTCGCGTATGATCTGGAGAGTTATAGCTTTGCAGTTGGTATGGTTTAATTCACTAGGAAAGAGTGGACTCTTTATTACTACTGCATCGGCTAGCTCATCTTGCTCTGCCTTGTCATCTTGGTAAGCAAAATAATTGTTCAATTGGGTATCCATGTTTGTTTTCCAGTCCTTGACAGCATCTTCCATCTTTGTGTTTAGGGAAGTTATTTGATCTGTGTGACTGGCTATGACTGATTGGAGGGTCTTGCCAAAATCAGTCGTGCCAGTTGATGTTAGTTGTTGTTCAAGGCTGTTGATCTTATTCTCAAGGTGAAGTAACTTAGATTCATGGTTTGTTATGGTTGCATAGAGAGACTTATTTTCAGCACGAAGATTCAAGTTATCCGCCATTAGGGTGGTGATGTAATTCTTTAGTGTCAGGATCATTAGTCATACCTGGGAGCATATCAGATGGGTTAAATCCTGTGAAGGTAGTAGAGGGAGAGAGGGAGTCAGTCACGGTTGGCGTTGTAGTCGAGTCGCCTTGGTTGGTGGGTGAGGGTGAGTCGGCCATGTTTGTTGTTGGTGATGCGTCGCTCTTGGTGGTGAGGGGGGTGGATGGGGCACCGGCGTCCTGTTGGGTCGTCTTATGGAATAGTCGGTTTCTAGGTGCTGCCTTGCTGTTCTTAGTGCTGTTTCTTCTATGAGTTGGTCTCATAGTAGTACTGGAGTTGCTGTGGTTAGTTGAAGAAACTGAATTAGTTAAGAGCTTGGAGTTGGTAGTCGTCTGGCAGCGGCGCTTGGAGTTTGAGGGGCAGTCTTCGCTTCAATCGATAATTTTTCAGTTTGTAGGTATCACTGTTGTTTATCTTGGGTCATGCTGGGTTCTACGTACGTTAGTGCAGTTATGATTGCAATTAGGCCATCACAGAAGTGTTGATGGGCTCTGCAGGTGATAAAAATGACAGAGCTTGCTGCCTCTGCTGCCACTGCCAATTGCAATTTCTGGTCACATCCACTGAAATAAGCGCTGCATCTGACCTAGTAGCACAAACTAGTCAGGTCCAGCTCACACCCACTCATGCATTTATCTAACCTATTTTTACTTTCCTCTTAAAATGTAAGTTAATATGAGATGACCTCAGTGAATCACTGGTGTTTGGGATGCTACTTGCTCTAGATTGAACTGGTGCTCTGACAAGGTACTAAGTGGTCCCTGATTTTTTTCATAGTGCACACACTGAGTGCACAGACCCATTTTTTCATGCCTAGGCAAATCAGGCCTGTCACGCCAAATTTGAAGGAATGAAAAATAAAATGTTGATATACATATGGAGCGCTACGCACATGCACGTATATCTACGTGTGGACAGTTTAAGGGTGAACTCTGGCAATTACTTTACTGCTGTCCCTTCTCTATACTAGGTAGTTACTCTGGCAGTTACTTTACTGCTCTCCCTTCTCCATACTTAGTAGTTACTTCTCTAGTTTGGTTTTAGTTATAAGTAGGATGTCTGGTTCCTTCTCATTGAAAATGTCCCTCTGCTCTAGTCGTAAATGTTATCCCATCCCTTTTTTTCATGTTGTATATACAATGTTTTTAAATTAATTGGATCTGTCCTGTTTCTGATTGTTTGATTTGGGTTTACTTACATTTACTACAGGTCTCCCTCAACATTCACGTTTTCAACTTTCGCGGGCTTCACACATTCGCGAATTCCCAACCGCCAAATTCCCAGCCACCAAATTCCCAGCCACCAAATTCCCAGCCGCCAAATCATATTTGTTTCCCGCCACCTGCGAGTCCCTACTACCCTCCTTCCGACCCCCGCAACTGGCAGCCAGCCCTCCCACCACTCAGTGTGGTGAGTGTTTTGTTTGTTCATTATTTGCTATTAAACTACAGTATGAATAATGTAAACCCATTCATGACTGCATATTGGAATGGCTATTCGGACAGGTATTAGACGGTGACATGTGTTTACTCTTGAGCACTGCAAAGAATTAAACATTTCTGCTACAGCTAATAATAATAATAATAATAATAATAATAATAATAATAATAATAATAAATATGATATAATTGAAGAAGGAAATTGTACAAAAATACGAGGGAGTGGTTGAAACATCGTCAGTGTGACTTTGTTTATGCTGGAGTGAACATTAGTCTCCCTGCTCTTCCAAACATTTCACAATAATTCATTGTTTGGTGCTTGTAGATTGAGTGTGACTGGAGTGGTAGAGGCAGTGATTGAGGCAATGGTATTTAATAACATACATGTTAATAATACATGTTATTAATAATATGTACTATTATTATTTATAACATATATGTTATTAAATGCCACTGTCTCAACTGCTGAATTATTGTGAAATGTTTGGAAGAGCAGGGAGACTAATGTTCACTCCAGCATAAACAAAGTCACACTGACGATGTATCAACCACTCCCTCGTATTTTTGTACAATTTCCTTCTTCAATTATATCATATTTATTATTATTATTATTACTATTGTTATTTTTAGCAATAGCAGAAATGTTCGATTCTTTGCTGTGTTCAAGAGTAAACACATGATGTCACCGTCTAATACCTGTCCGAATAGCCATTCCAATATGCAGTCATGAATGGGTTTACATTATTTATTCTGTAGTTTAATAGCAAATAATGAACAAACAAAACACTCACCACACTGAGTGGTGGGAGGGCTGGCTGCCAGTTGCGGGGGTCGGAGGGAGGGTAGTAGGGACTCGCAGTGGTGGAGTCTGTGGTATTTAATAACATACATGTTATTAACATACATGTTATTAAATAACATACGTTATTAAAGCATAACATGTATATATTTAGTACAATTTACAACGTTTTCATGTATTTTATGAATATTCATGGTTCAACAAGTTAAGGAAGCAGTATTGTAATATATTTCCCTACAATATATTGGGGCACCAAACATTCACGGTTTTTCAACATTCGCGAGGCTTTTGATCCCCTAACCCTCGTGAATGTTGAGGGAGACCTGTATGTTCCATGTATGGTGTCCTGATAAACCATTTGATGGGTTGGTGTTTCCTGTTAATATGTACTGAAAACTGCTCACACTTGATGTATTATCTCCTGTTTTAATGTATTCCTGTTTCTATTACATGATACTTCTTCCTTTAATAAACCGGCCATATACCACCGAGGTAGGGTAGCTCGAAAATTTAGTAATACATTTGTACACAAGGGGTTACTAGCCCCTTGTTCCTGGCATTTTCGTCAGTACATTCAAATTCAAAGTTTATTCTCTATAAGGATTACAATGCTGAGTTTACAGAATTTGGTTATTGTGTGGTTTACATGTAGTAAAATAATGATTACAGAGTGTACCACTAGAACACCTAGCATGGCTAGGCATTTCGGGCAGACTTAGTTTAATTCTTAATTTTAAAATATTACAGATTATGAGGTAAGTTGGTATTATGGCTAAGTGACTAAATACTAGTTTGTGAGTTTAGCAATGTGAATGCTTTTGTTTTGGCACAATACATAGTTTCAGTATTGGAGTATCACAGGATTCATTATTTTAAGATTGAGATTAATATTTCTGTTTATGGTCAAATGGGTGAGTGAGTGCAAGTGTGAACCACCAGGTGGTATTCGTGTAGTTAGTTGACGGGGTGTATCAGGGAGATAAGATGTTTTCTAATGATAGTTTTGAAGGTGATGAATGTGTCTGCAGTTCTAGAGTTCTCAGGTAGGGTGTTCCAGATTTTAGGGCCTTTGACATACGCTGAATTTTTGTAAAGGTTTAGTCGGACACGGGGAATGTCATAAAGATGTTTGTGTCTGGTGGTATGCCTGTGAGTTCTGTCACAACTATCAAGAAAGCGTTTTAGGTAAAGGTTGATATTGGAGTTTAAGGTCCTGTAGATGTAGATTGCACAGTAGTAAGTGTGGATGTACTGAACAGGGAGTAAGTTTAGATCTATGAAGAGTGGGGGGGGGTGTTGCCAGGGATGGGATTTAGTGATTATTCTTACTGCTTCTTTTTGTTGGGTTATTATTGGCTTTAGGTGTGTTGCTGCAGTTGATCCCCAAGCACAAATAGCATAGGTGAGGTATGGATAAATAATTGAGTGGTATAGTGTGAGAAGGGCATTTTGCGGCACGTAGTATCATATCTTGGAGAGGATCCCAACCGTTTTGGATACTTTTTTGGTTATGTGTTGGATATGGGTGCTGAAATTCAGGTTGTTGTCAAGGTATAGGCCTAGGAATTTGCCCTCATTATGTCTGGCAATTAGAGTGTTGTCGATCTTAATGTTAATTCATGCATCTCCTGCTCTGCTACCAAACATAATATAGTAGGTTTTGTCAGTGTTAAGCGTAAGTTTATTGGCTGTCATCCAAGTCGATATTTTGATCAGCTCCTCGTTAACAATGGTGTTGAGGGTGGCAAGATTAGGGTGAGAGATGACATAAGTCGTGTCGTAAGCAAAGAGAATGGGTTTCAGGTGTTGGGATACGTTTGGAAGATCACTAATGTATATGAGGAAGAGCAGGGGACCAAGGACACTTCCCTGTGGAACTCCAGTATCAAGTTTCCGTGTTGTTGATGCTGTGTCTTTAATGGTGACATACTGATACCTATTAGTAAGGTAAGATTTGAAATAAGCAAGCGCATGGCCTCTTATACCGTAATGGCCAAGTTTGTGGAGTAGGATGCCGTGGTCTACTGTGTCGAGAGCTTTTCTTAGGTCAATAAAAATTCCTAGTGGATATTTCTTATTTTCCAATGCTGTGTAAAGCAGATATAGCATTTTTATGATTGAATCATTAGTGCTTTTATTTTTCCTGAATCCAAATTGGCAGGAGTTGAGTATGTTTTGTGCCATTATAAATGAATATAGTCTCCTGTGCACGAGTTTCTCAAAGATTTTGGATAGCAATGGTAAGTTTGATGTTGGCCTATAGTTGCTTAAGTCTGTAGGGTCACCACCTTTATGTATTGGTGTAACCCTTGCCATCTTGAGTAGTTTTGGGAAGGTGCTAGTTTCTAGTGACTTGCTAAAAAGTAATGAAATAGCATGCGAAAGGACATGGGCCGCTCGCTTGTACAGTAATGGTGGGACATGAGACAGATTCCCTGAGTTGTTTTTAAGTGACTTTATAATCTCGGTGACTTCCGTGGGCTCAGTTGGTGCAAGATAGAAGGAATTTGGGAAATTCCCATCTAGGTAGTCCCTGGCATAGGCATTGGTATGTGGGATTTTATTGGCGAGATTAGATCCTATTGTTGAGAAAAAGTCGTTTATCTTGTTAGCTGTGTCAGTGGGATGTAGTGGTGTTTCATTAGGTTTAGTTAGGACAATATTCTTGGTTTTTTTCAGTTTGTGGGTCCCTAGTATCTGAGTGTGTGTTTTCCAGGTCTTTTTTATATCTCCTCTAGTGTCTGTGAATCTGCTGAAGTAGTATAGTTGTTTGGCTTTCTTTATTACTTTGGTGAGGACTGATGAATAGTGTTTAAGAATATCTTTGTGTATTAAGCCCTGTCTATATTGCTTTTCATATTGGTGTTTCTTGTCAATGGATTTCAGAATGGTGCTGGTTAGCCATGGGCAACCAAGCCATTTGTTTGTGATCTGTTTCGTTTTTATAGGACAATGTTTGTTGTATAGTCTAAGTAATTTGTTAAGAAAAATGTCTGTCCAGTCATCAATACCATTGGCCTTGGAGAATTCTGTAGGCCAGTCAACAGTCTCTAGGTCAGCTGTGAACTTCTTTATTGAGGCCTCGTCATGGAGTCTAAATGAGACTTTGTTGTATTCAAGTGGTGGTTTACTAATGTTTGTTAAGAGGAAGGTAGGGTAGTGGTCTGTAGTGCTATCTGTGATTATCCCTGATTTAAGGGTGGCTAGTATATTGGTCCATATGTGGTCTATTATGGCTGCACTTGTTTCAGTGAGCCTGGTTGGTTTAGTTAATGTTGGTATGAGAAGTGTGTTGTTCATATTGTTGATGAAATCAGTTACAGGCTGATCATCTAGTATGCCAAGGTTGATGTTGAAGTCTCCAGGTAGTTATTTGTGTTAAATTGTATCATCCATTTCTAGCTCCACTTGTTCAATCCATCAGGGTCATCTTATAGGGATACATATTTTTTTTTTTTTTTTTTTTGTTGCTCCTTGAATATTTATATAATATACAAACAGGTTCATAGTTATTTTATTCCTCGGTATTTGATTATTTGAATTCCAAACATTGGGCAGGTATCAGTTCTTGTCATTCTGCTTCCAAACTAATTACATTTCACATCCAGACAAACACTCATAGTCTGCAAATGTTTTTTTTCTATTTCTGTTATGTTTTTAAGTTTCCAGATTATCCTTTGATGAGGAACTAATGTGCCAGTCTATTTCTTTCTTAGCCCTTTCAGGGTCTAGACCCCCAATCTGAAACTTGTCCACAGGGTCCCAGAATTTTCCAAAAAAAAAAAAAAAAAAAAAAAAAAAAAAGTTATTAACTGGTAGGGAATCTTTTTCTGAAGAAATGTAAAACAAAAAATACGGAATTTGATGGAAAATTGGTAAAATTGTGCTATCATGAATTTTGGTGAGTCAGCAATATTTATGCATCCAATCAAATCAAATCAAAGTTTATTCTCTTTAAGGATTACAATGCAGGGTTTACAGATTTTGGTTATTGTGTGGTTTACATGTAGTAAAATACTAATTACAGAGGGGCCCACTAGAACACTTAGCATGGCTAGGCATTTCGGGCAAACTTAGATTAATTCTTAACCCTAAATTATAACAGATTGTGGAGTAAGTTGACTAAATACTAAGTGACTAAATACTAAGTGACAAATACTAGTTTGTGAGTTTAGCAATGTGAATGCTTTTGTTTTGGCACAATACATAGTTTCTATATTGGAGTATCACAGGCAAACTTATGACGAGTTTGGAATCATTATTTTAAGATTAGGATTCGTTTTTCTGTGCTTATAGTCAAATGGGTGAGTGAGTGAGTGTAAATGTGGACCACCAGGTGGTTTTTATGTAGTTAGTTGATGGGGTGTATCAGGGAGATAAGATATTTTCTAACAGTAGTTTTGAAGGTGATGTATGTGTCTGCTGTTCTAGCGTTTTCAGGTAGTATTTTCCAGAATTTAGGGCCTTCGACATACATGGAGTTTTTGTAAATGTTTAGTCGGACATGGGTAATGTCATAGAGATGTTTGTGTCTGGTGTTATGCCTGTGGGTCCTGTCACAACTATCAAGAAAGGATTTTAGGTCAAGGTTAATATTGGAATTTAAGGTCCTGTATATGTAGATTGCACAGTAGTAAGTGCGGATGTTCTGAACAGGGAGTAAGTTTAGATCTATGAAGAGTGGGGAGGGGGGGGGGTGTTGCCAGGGATGGGAATTAGTAATTATTCTTATTGCAGCTTTTTGTTGAGTTATTATTGACTTTAGGTGTATTGCTGCAGTTGATCCCCAAGCACAAATAGCATAGGTGAGGTATGGATAAATGAGTGAATGGTATAGTGTGAGAAGGGCATTTTGTGGCACATAGTATCGTATCTTGGAGAGGATCCCAACTGTTTTGGATACTTTTTTGATGTTTGATTTTTGCTCGCTTCGACTCCCATTTTAGGCAAATTACATTATTCCAGTCGACCAAATTCTTAGCTATTTTGCTAGTATTATTTCTATTTTATCGACTGAGCACAAAAAACTGCTCAATTAACTATTTCAACTTCCCAATAAAGTGGTCAGAAATTGCTAATTTGGCCAATTTCCCACAAAGTTCAAAATACTGCATTCCAATTTCAAAATAGGATCCAAAATAAACAATGCAGACATTCCTGGCACTAAAGTAACATTTCCTCTGTTTATTAGTTGTGTTTCCAGGCTTTACACATGAATTCCATTTTGATTTTTTATTCACAAAGAATTTTTATTCACACCAAAAAAATAGATTTACTGTTATGCAATATTGTAATAATTGTATAAATAAAATCAGTGCATTTCTGAACATAGACAGTGGTACCTTGACTTATGAGTGCCCCAACTTACTAGTTTTCTGAGTTACGATCCGTCGCTTCGTTGATTTTTTGCTTTGAGTTGCGAACCAAAATTCGAGTTACAAGCGAGCTTTAGATACACTGCCACTCATAGGAGGGAGGAAATATAAAAAACCACGATAATAACCATTGTGTAACATACTTTCAGTTTTGATACCACTGGTAGTGTCATCCTCCCAGAATGTTCTGTAATGTATTCCCTAAGTAAAGAAAAACAATTCTGGAACATATGTAATACATGTTCAGCAGGCTGGCTGGCTGATTTACTTTGGCTGTCTCTATCTTCTGTCTGTCTCTGTCTCTGTCTCTGTCTCTCTCTGTCTCTCTGTCTCTCTCTGTCTCTCTCTGTCTCTCTGTCTCTCTCTGTCTCTCTGTCTCTCTCTGTCTCTCTGTCTCTCTCTGTCTCTCTCTGTCTCTCTGTCTCTCTCTGTCTCTCTCTGTCTCTCTCTGTCTCTCATCTCTCTGTCTCTCTGTCTCTCTGTCTCTCTGTCTCTCTGTCTCTCTGTCTCTCTGTCTCTCTGTCTCTCTGTCTCTGTCTCTCTGTCTCTGTCTCTCTGTCTGTGTCTCTGTGTCTCTGTGTCTCTGTGTCTCTGTGTCTCTGTGTCTCTGTGTCTGTGTCTCTGTGTCTCTGTGTCTCTCTCTGTCTCTGTGTCTCTCTGTCTGTCTGTCTCTGTCTCTCTCTGTCTCTGTCTCTCTCTGTCTCTGTCTCTCTCTCTGTCTCTCTCACAGGTACACATAAATACAGTTATATGTAGTGTAAATTACCTAGGATAACCAAAAAAAAATCCAGACAGTGCTATGCTATGCTTGTAGATATAAGGCATAATAAGTGTGACTGGCAAGTAATATACATTTTCATTTACAGTGGACCCCCGGATAACGATATTATTTCAATCCAGAAATCTGTTTGGGTGCCGTTATAGACCGAATTTGTTCCCATAAGAGATATTGTGAATTAGATTAGTCCGTTTCAGACCCCCAAAAATACACCTACAAAAGCACTTACAAAAATACACTTACATAATTGGTCGAGTTGGGAGCTGATCGTTATGCGGGGGTCCACTGTATTCAAGAATCAGATGTGACTGACTCATGTGTAATACCTGTTGGTTCATGAGTGGCTCTCTGAGACAGAGACAAGAAGAGAGACAGGAAGACAAACACAGGCAGACAGAAAGACAGATAAGCAGAGAGAGATAAACATAGAGCTAGACAAATAGACAGATCGAAACAGGTACAGAAAGAAACAGATAGAAACAAACAGATAGACAAACATGTTTGTGTGTAACAGTGAAAAATAAAGCCAAAGCAGTGCATGATCATCTAATTAACTCCAGTTCTGTACTGTCAGTAACAGAGTAACACTCATCTTACACTGTGCTTTCAGAAGTTTCATATATACTCCAGCATTTCTAAAACAATGCTGGGACCTGGTGGAAAAGGCAAAAAGAATTTCTAATTTAAAATATTTTGTTATTCAAAATCCTGTAACAAAAAATTGGGGTGGTATTTTGGGGGCTGGAATGGATTAATGGCATATCATTTAATTACAATGAGGAAAATTTATTTGATATGCAAGCAAATTGAGTTACGAGTTTGGTCACGGAACGAATTAAACTCATAAGTCAAGGTACAACTGTATTAGACCCACCAGTTGACATGTATTGGACACGAGATGTCATTTGTTTATTTTTGAACATCAGCAAAAATCGAACATTTCTACTACTATGAGCTCAGTTTCAAACTATTTTCAGTAGTAAAACCAATCAAAATCATCTCTTTTTCTGTAATATCTTTCATTCTATCAAATGAGACCAAGAAACCTCAAATACAACCTTAAAGACCATACGAAAATACACCGCAAAATTGCTGTTTTAATCCAAAAACATGGTCGTAGTTTTTTTTCTCATTATGCACTGCATGCTGCAGGATTTGTTTTATATGGTGCACACATACCACATAGATCTATTCTCTCATATCTAGGTCCAAATTTACTGCTCACAGCTTGTCTGAGTGAGCTGACATAGAACGTCTTGGACCCTCAAAGGGTTAATATGGAGCAAAGACTAGAGGGACACTCTTAGTGTTTTTAATATATATCTTCACACCAGCACAGAGTGTAAGTTTGTTTAGATACAAGTACACATTAGTATAATTTTCAGAGTACATATAAAATATGCAATAATTTAAAACACTTGAAATTTTGGTAAATTTCTAGACATGATGGAGACATAGAGCTCACGGAAAATGTAAACAAACTGTGAGGTGACTATATTAGTCAGGTGGGGGGAGCCATATAGTGAGTTTTGGTCATAATTTGAAATGTCCGTATTAGTGAAATGCCTTGAAGTGGGGCCCTACTGTGTACTATTAATGTAATTCTGTGTCTTTGACATTTGGAGTATCTTAAATGAAAATAAAAATTTTAAATTGATATTTCATAGCAAAGTATAGATTTTTCAACAAGAGAAGGGTGTCCAGTTATTTAGATTATGATATAATTTTTACATCCTGCATGTGTATCATTGTGAAATATATTACTTGGAGTAAATCACATTTTAATAGCAAGAAATTCATTAAATATATTCCTTATTTATCTACATGCATCTTATATTTTACATTTTGTTTGATGGCAGATAAGTCACTGAAAGGATGGAAAGAAGTGGAATATGAAGTAGTGAGAGATGCTTTTGACAACTGTATAACCGTAAGTTTACAACCAATTAATATAAGTAAGTTCTTGTGTGTGTGTGTGTGTGTGTGTGTGTACGTGTGTATGTACGTATGTGTGTGTGTGTGCGTGTGTGCGTGCGTGTGTGCGTGCGTGTGTGCGTGTGTGTGTGTGTGTGTGTGTGTGTGTGTGTGTGTGTGTGTGTGTGTGTGTGTGTGTGTGTGTGTGTGTGTGTGTGTGTGTGTACATGTGTGCACTCACCTAGCTGTGGTTGTGGGGGTCAAGTCACAGCTCCTGGCCCTGCCTCAACTGGCCGCTACCCAGTCACACTTCCTGCTCCGTGAGCTTTATCATACCTCTTCTTAAAGCCGTGTATGGATCCCGCCTCCACTACATCACTACCCAGGCTATTCCACTTCCTGACAACTCTGTGACTGAAGAAATACTTTCTAACATCCCTGTGGTTCATCTGAGTCATCAACTTCCAACTGTGACCCCCTTGTTGCTGTGTCCCATCTCTGGAACATCCTGTCTGTCCACCTTGTCTATACCTCTCGGTATTTTATGTAATCATATCTCCCCAACTCTCCTGTCTTGCAGTGTCATCAGGTCGATATCCCTTAACCTCTCCTCATAGGACATACCCCTTAGCTCCGGGACTAGTCTTGTTGCAAACCTTTGCACTTTCTCTAGTTTCCTTACATGTTTGACTAGGTGAGGATTAGAAACTGGCACTGCATATTCCAATATTGGCATAACGTACACAGTGTACAGGCTCCTGAATGACTCCTTATTTAGATGTTTTAATGCTGTTCTTAGGTTTGTCAGGTACCCGTATGCTGCAGCAGTTATTTGGTTGATGTGCACCTTAGGAGATGTGCCCGGTGTTATACTCACACCAAGATCCTTTTCCTTGAGTGAGGTTTGTAGGCTCTGGCCCCCTAGACTGTACTCCGTCCGTGGTCTTTGCCCTTCCCCAATCTTCATGACTATGCACTTGGTGGGGTTGAACTCCAGGAGCCAGTTGCTGGACCAGGCCTACAGTCTGTCCAGATCCCTCTGTAGTTCTTCATGGTCCTCGTCCGATTGAAATCTTCTCGTCAACTTCACATCATCTGCAAACAGGACACTTTGGAGTCTATTCCTTCCGTCATTATTATATTATTTTTTTTTTTATTATTATCACACTGGCCGATTCCCACCAAGGCAGGGTGGCCCGAAAAAGAAAAACTTTCACCATCATTCACTCCATCACTGTCTTGCCAGAAGGGTGCTTTACACTACAGTTTTTAAACTGCAACATTAACACCCCTCCTTCAGAGTGCAGGGACTGTACTTCCCATCTCCAGGATTCAAGTCCGGCCTGCTGGTTTCCCTGAATCCCTTCATAAATGTTACTTTGCTCACACTCCAACAGCACGTCAAGTATTAAAAACCATTTGTCTCCATTCACTCCTATCAAACACGCTAACGCATGCCTGCTGGAAGTCCAAGCCCCTCGCACACAAAACCTCCTTTACCCCCTCCCTCCCAACCTTTCCTAGGCCGACCCCTACCCCGCCTTCCTTCCACTACAGACTGATACACTCAAGTCACTCTGTTTTGCTCCATTCTCTCTACATGTCCGAACCACCTCAACAACCCTTCCTCAGCCCTCTGGACAACAGTTTTGATAATCCCGCACCTCCTCCTAACTTCCAAACTACGAATTCTCTGCATTATATTCACACCACACATTGCCCTCAGACATGACATCTCCACTGCCTCCAGCCTTCTCCTCGCTGCAACATTCATCACCCATTCTTCACACCCATATAAGAGCGTTGGTAAAACTATACTTTCATTCATTCCCCTCTTTGCCTCCAAGGACAAAGTTCTTTGTCTCCACAGACTCCTAAGTGCACCACTCACCCTTTTCCCCTCATCAATTCTATGATTCACCTCATCTT
Source organism: Cherax quadricarinatus (assembly GCF_038502225.1). NCBI lineage: Eukaryota > Metazoa > Arthropoda > Malacostraca > Decapoda > Parastacidae > Cherax > Cherax quadricarinatus. Next base: position 1,597,812 of record NC_091336.1, read on the forward strand.
TCATAGACCCATCCGCTGACACGTCCACTCGAAAATTTCTGAATACATTCACCTCCTCCATACTCTCTCCCTCCAATCTGATATCCAATCTTTCATCACCTAATCTTTTTGTTATCCTCATAACCTTACTCTTTCCTGTATTCACTTTTAATTTTCTTCTTTTGCATACCCTACCAAATTCATCCACCAATGTCTGCAACTTCTTTTCAGAATCTCCCAAGAGCACAGTGTCATCAGCAAAGAGCAACTGTGGCAACTCCCACTTCATGTGTGATTCTTTATCTTTTAACTCCACGCCTCTTGCCAAGACCCTCGCATTTACTTCTCTTACAATCCCATCTATAAATATATTAAACAACCACGGTGACCTCACACATCCTTGTCTAAGGCCTACTTTTACTGGGAAATAATTTCCCTCTTTCCTACATACTCTAACTTGAGCCTCACTATCCTCGTAAAAACTCTTCACTGCTTTCAGTAACGTACCTCCTACACCATACACCTGCAACATCTGCCACATTGCCCCCCTATCCACCCTGTCATACGCCTTTTCCAAATCCATAAATGCAACAAAGACCTCTTTAGCTTTATCTAAATACTGTTCACTTATGTGTTTCACTGTAAACACCTGGTCCACACACCCCCTACCTTTCCTAAAGCCTCCTTGTTCATCTGCTATCCTATTCTCCGTCTGTTGTTCACAAATACCAGAAACAGCACCGGTCCTAGGACTGATCCCTGTGGCACCTCGCTCGCTACAGGCGCTCTTACACCTTGCCCTGTACCATGACTCGCTGTTGTCTTCTTGACAGGCATTCCCTGATCCATTGTGGTGCCTTCCCTGTTATCCCTGCCTGGTCCTCCAGTTTCCTCACTAATCTTTTGTGTGGAACTGTCAAATGCTTTCTTACAGTCCAAGAAAATGCAGTCTACCAACCTGTCTGTCTCTGTCTTACTGCTGTAACAGAACTCCAGTAAAGTACTAAAATACTAATTACAAAGGGGGCCACTAGGACACCTAGCATGGCTAGGCATTTTGGGCAGACTTAGATTAATTCTAAACTTTAAATTAGTACAGATTATGGTACTAAGGCTAAGTGACTACATTATAGTTTGTGAGTTTAGCAATGTGAATGCTCTTTTTTTGGCACAATACATAGTGTCTATATTGGAGTATCATAGGCAAACTTATGACAAGTTAGGATTCATTATTTTAAGATTAAGCTTTGTATTTGTGTGTTTATAGTCAATGGATTATGTATTGGTAGATAAAAGACTGTTGAGTAGACTTCAGGATGTACATGTTTATAGAGGGGCCAGAGATATATCGGATCACTTTCTAGTTGTAGCTACACTGAGAGAAAAAGGTAGATGGGATACATGGAGAATAGAAGCATCAAGGAAGAGAGAGGTGAAGGTTTATAAACTAAAAGAGGAGGCAGTTAGGGTAAGATATAAACAGCTATTGGAGGATAGATGGGCTAATGAGAGCATAGGCAATGGGGTCGAAGAGGTATGGGGTACGTTTAAAAATGTAGTGTTAGTGTTCAGCAGAAGTTTGTGGTTACAGGAAAGTGGGTGTGGGAGGGAAGAGGAGTGATTGGTGGAATGATGTAGAGAGAGTAGTAAGGGAGAAAAAGTTAGCATATGGGAAGGTTTTACAAAGTAGAAGTGATGCAAGGAGGGAAGAGTATATGGAGAAAAAGAGAGAGGTTAAGAGAGTGGTGAAGTAATGTAAAAAGAGAGCAAATGAGAGAGTGGGTGAGATGTTATCAACAAATTTTGTTGAAAATAAGAAAAAGTTTTGGAGTGAGATAAACAAGTTAAGGAAGCTTAGAGAACAAATGGATTTCAGTTAAAAATAGGAGAGGAGAGTTACTAAATGGAGAGTAAGAGGTATTGGGAAGATTGAGGGAATATTTTGAGGAATTGTTAAATGTTGAAGAAGATAAGGAAACTGTGATTTCATGTACAGGGCAAGGAGGAATAACATCTTGTAGGAGTGAGGAAGAGCCAGTTGTGAGTGTGGGGGAAGTTCATGAGGCAGTAGGTAAAATGAAAGGGGGTAAGGCAGCTGGGATTGATGGGATAAAGATAGAAATGTTAAAAGCAGGTGGGGATATAGTTTTGGAGTGGTTGGTGCTGTTATGTAATAAATGTATGGAAGAGGGTAAGGTACCTAGGGATTAGCAGAGAGCATGCATAGTTCCTTTGTATAAAGGCAAAGGGGACAAAAGAGAGTGCAAAAATTATAGGGGGATAAGTCTGTTGAGTATACCTGGTAGAGTGTATGGTAGTTATTATTTAAAGAATTAAGAGTAAGACGGAAAATAGGATAGTAGATGAACAAGGAAGCTTTAGGAAAGGTTGGGGGTGTGTGGACTAGGTGTTTACAGTGAAACATATAAGTGAACAGTATTTAGATAAGGCTAAAGAGGTTTTTGTGGCATTTATGGATTTGGAAAAGGTGTATGACAGGGTGGATAGGGGGGCAATGTGGCAGATGTTGCAGACGTATGGTATAGGAGGTAGGTTACTGAAAGCAGTGAAGAGTTTTTACGAGAATAGTGAGGCTCAAGTTAGAGTATGTAGGAAAGAGGGAGATTATTTCCCAGTAAAGGTAGACCTTAGACAAGGATGTGTGATGTCACTGTGGTTGTTTAATATACAGTGGTCCCTCAATTATCGTCCATAATCCGTTCCTGGAAGTGGGACTATTATCGAAATAGACGATTTTCGAATCAATTTTCCCCATAAGAAATAATGTAAATACAACTAATCCGTTCCTGACACCCAGAAGTATTTTTTTTTTTTATTTTATTATTATCACACCGGCCGATTCCCACCAAGGCAGGGTGGCCCGAAAAAGAAAAACTTTCACCATCATTCACTCCATCACTGTCTTGCCAGAAGGGTGCTTTACACTACAGTTTTTAAACTGCAACATTAACACCCCTCCTTCAGAGTGCAGGCACTGTACTTCCCATCTCCAGGACTCAAGTCTGGCCTGCCGGTTTCCCTGAATCCCTTCATAAATGTTACTTTGCTCACACTCCAACAGCACGTCAAGTATTAAAAACCATTTGTCTCCATTCACTCCTATCAAACACGCTCACGCGTGCCTGCTGGAAGTCCAAGCCCCTCGCACACAAAACCTCCTTTACCCCCTCCCTCCAACCCTTCCTAGGCCGACCCCTACCCCGCCTTCCTTCCACTACAGACTGATACACTCTTGAAGTCATTCTGTTTCGCTCCATTCTCTCTACATGTCCGAACCACCTCAACAACCCTTCCTCAGCCCTCTGGACAACAGTTTTGGTAATCCCGCACCTCCTCCTAACTTCCAAACTACGAATTCTCTGCATTATATTCACACCACACATTGCCCTCAGACATGACATCTCCACTGCCTCCAGCCTTCTCCTCGCTGCAACATTCATCACCCACGCTTCACACCCATATAAGAGCGTTGGTAAAACTATACTCTCATACATTCCCCTCTTTGCCTCCAAGGACAAAGTTCTTTGTCTCCACAGACTCCTAAGTGCACCACTCACTCTTTTTCCCTCATCAATTCTATGATTCACCTCATCTTTCATAGACCCATCCGCTGACACGTCCACTCCCAAATATCTGAATACGTTCACCTCCTCCATACTCTCTCCCTCCAATCTGATATTCAATCTTTCATCACCTAATCTTTTTGTTATCCTCATAACCTTACTCTTTCCTGTATTCACCTTTAAGTTAAGAAGTATTAAAACAAAAATTTTTTACATGAAATATAGATGTAGTACATAAACAATACAATGGCACATGATGAATGAAACATTAATAGCATAACACTTACCTTTATTGGCGATTCTTCTTAGTGTATGGAAGACTGGAGAAGGAGAGATTGAATTACTGTTTGGAAGGGGAATCCTCTTACATCAACACCTCCGTTACCAAGTGCTTTTCTGGGGTTACTTCTCTTTTCTGTTTCTTAGTGCCACTAGGACCAGCTTGAGAGTCACTGGAGTCCTGTCTCATAAAAAAGCTGCCCAGAGAGCTCTGTTTCTGATGTCTCTTTAAAACTTCCCTAAAATGGGCCAAGACTGTCACTGTACAAGTTGCCGATATGGCTTGCAACATCCTTCTCAAGGTGATGTTTCTCCATAAATCTTTCCATCCTACCCCACATTTCAAAAATCTCCTTAATTTCTGAAGAAGGCACTTTCTTCCATCTCTCTTCCTCCTCTGCAGCAAGATTCTGAGCTGTGATCTGTTGCTCTTCCTCCTGAAGCTCTTGCAGCTCCTCAGTGGTTAACTCTTCGTTGTGGTTCTCCACCAACTCTTCCACATCCTCCAAACTCGCATCCAATCCCATGGAACTCCCCAGTGTCACAATAGAGTTCACAACTGACATAGGCTCATCAGGGGCCGCCTCAAACCCTTCAAAATACCTCTTGTCGACACAATCTGGCCACAATTTTCTCCAAGCAGAGTTCAAAGTCCTGGTAGTCACTCCCTCCCAAGCCTTACCTATAAGGCTTATGCAATGGAGAATATCTTAGGGTCAAGTGAGTGTCTGAGGTCACATTAAAGCAACTTTCAAACATTGCTTTGGTGTGCGAGTTTTTTAAAGTTTGAAATGACCTGCTGGTCCATGGGCTGTAGGAGAGTAGTAGTATTCGGGGGCAAGAACTTTACTGTGATGAACCCAGACTCATTCAGAATTAGGTCATCCAAGTTTGGAGGATGAGCAGGTGCATTGTCCATTACTAGGAGGCACTTGAGATCCAATTTCTTTTCCAGGAGGTAATTCTTCACACTAGGGCCAAACACTTTAATGAACCACTCAGCAAAAATGTCCCTTGTGACCCATGCCTTATTATTAGATCTCCAAAACACGCACAATTTACTCTTCATAACATTGTTTTTCTTGAACACACTGGGATTTTTCAGAATGGTACACTAGTAACGGCTTCACTTTGAAATCCCCACTAGCATTAGCACAGAACATGAGCATCAGCCTGTCTTTCATGGGCTTGTGTCCTGGCAGTGCCTTTTCTTCCTGTGTAATGTAGATCCTCATTGGCATTTTCTTCCAAAAGAGGCCTGTTTTGTCATAATTGAACACTTGTTCAGGTTTCAGTCCTTCAGCCTCTATGTACTCCTGGAATTCCTGCACATATTTTTTAGCCGCTTTTTGGTCCGAACTGGCAGCCTCGCCATGCCTTATCACACTGTGTATGCCAGTACGCTTCTTAAATCTCTCAAACCAGCCTTTGCTGGCCTTAAATTCACTCGCATCACAACTAGTTGCAGGCAGTTTCTTTACCAAATCGTCATGCAACTTCCTAGTCTTTTCACAAATAAGTGACGTCATAAGACTATCTACTGCTAATTGTTTTTCGTTTATCCACACCAATAATAACTTCTCGACATCTTCGAGTACTGGTGATCTCAGTTTTGTCAGCATATTTACCCCCTTTGCAACAACAGCTTCCTTGATTTCCTTTTTCTTGGCTATGATGGAAGATATGGTTGTACGGGATTTGTTATACATCCTGGCCAGTTCACCCACACGTACGCCACTTTCATATTGTTCAATGATGTTTTTCTTAAATTCAGCCGTATTTCTCACCTTTACCAAAGGGTTGGCACTAGGAGTTTTCTTTGGAGCCATGGTAGCTTATTTAGCACTTACAAGCACTAAAATGAATGGAATATTATGAAATATTTTGCATGAACACGTGGTTGGACCATCACTCAATGGTAAACAATGACACACTGGCTGTGAAGGGAGGACGATGCGGCTCAGAGCCATGAGTATGCGTCCAGGACAAAAAACGATCAGTGAGTTAACGGCCATTTGCGAGCCAATGTTTAGACGAAATAACGGGACTATTTCCGAAATGGATGACTTTCCGGTCGGACAATTATTGAGGGATCACTGTATTTATAGATGGGGTTGTAAGAGAAGTAAATGCGAGGGTCTTGGCAAGAGGCGTGGAGTTAAAAGATAAAGAATCACACATAAAGTGGGAGTTGTCACAGTTGCTCTTTGCTGATGACACTGTGCTCTTGGGAGATTCTGAAGAGAAGTTGCAGAGATTGGTGGATGAATTTGGTAGGATATGTAAAAGAAGAAAATTAAAAGTGAATACAGGAAAGAGTAAGGTTATGAGGATAAGATTAGGTGATGAAAGATTGGATATCAGATTGGAGGGAGAGAGTTTGGAGGAGGTGAATGTATTCAGAAATTTTCGAGTGGACGTGTCAGCGGATGGGTCTATGAAAGATGAGGTGAATCATAGAACTGATGAGGGGAAAAGGGTGAGCGGTGCACTTTGGAGTCTGTGGAGACAAAGAACTTTGTCCTTGGAGGCAAAGAGGGGAATGTATGAGAGTATAGTTTTACCAATGCTCTTATATGGGTGTGAAGAATGGGTGATGAATGTTGCAGCGAGGAGAAGGCTGGAGGCAGTGGAGATGTCATGTCTGAGGGCAATGTGTGGTGTGAATATAATGCAGAGAATTCGTAGTTTGGAAGTTAGGAGGATGTGCGGGATTACCAACACTGTTGTCCAGAGGGCTGAGGAAGGGTTGTTGAGGTGGTTTGGACATGTAGAGAGAATGGAGCAAAACAGAATGACTTCAAGAGTGTATCAGTCTGTAGTGGAAGGAAGGCGGGGTAGGGGTCGGCCTAGGAAAGGTTGGAGGGAGGGGGTAAAGGAGGTTTTGTGTGTGAGGGGCTTGGACTTCCAGCGGGCATGCGTTAGCATGTTTGATAGGAGTGAATGGAGACAAATGGTTTTTAATACTTGACGTGCTGTTGGAGTGTGAGCAAAGTAACATTTATGAAGGGATTCAGGGAAACCGGCAGGCCGGACTTGAATCCTGGAGATGGGAAGTACAGTGCCTGCACTCTGAAGGAGGGGTGTTAATGTTGCAGTTTAAAAAACTGTAGTGTAAAGCACCCTTCTGGCAAGACAGTGATGGAGTGAATGATGGTGAAAGTTTTTCTTTTTCGGGCCACCCTGCCTTGGTGGGAATCGGCCAGTGTGCTAAAAAAAAAAAATAAGTCAATGGGTGAGTGAGTGTTAGTGTGAACCACCAGGTGGTTTGCATGTAGTTAGTTGACGTGGTGTATCAGGTTTGTTACACAGGATTTCCCGTCCCTGAAACCTTACTGGCTGTCGTTGATGAGCTCATTCTTTTGAGGTGCTCCACCACTCGTCTAATTTTCTTCATTACCTTACATACTCAACACGTCAGTGACACTGGTCTGTAGTTTAATGCTTTGTGTCTGTCTCCTTTTAAAAAAATTGGGACTTCATTTGCTGTCTTCCATACTTCTGGTAGTTGTCCTGTTTTGATAGATATGTTGAAGATAGTTTAGTGGTACACAAAGTGCCTCTGCTCTTTCTCTCAGGACCCATGGAAAGATGTTATCCAGCCCTATCACCTTTAAGGTATCTAGCTCCCTTAACAGCCTCATCACTTCTTCCTCGGTTGTATGGATTGTGTCCAACACTTGGGGTGTGTGCGCATGTGCATGTGCGCATGTGTGCATGTGTGTGCATGCATGCATGTAGTATGTATGTGTGTACAGTGGTCCCTTGAGTTACGATGGGCTTGAGTTGTGGTAATTATCAATTATGACTTTCATATAAAAATTTAGTTTCAAGTTCTGATGAAAAACTTGGCAGATGGTTAGCAGATGTGAGTGGTCCTCAGCCCAAAGACAAGACAGTGATGAAAAGGTCTTAAATGGAGTGATGAAGGGTTTGTTGGAGGTTAGTGGGAAGGGTGGTGGGAGGCAGTGAGGGTGGGTGGATGGGAGATGGTACATGTACCAGATGTAGATTGGGGGGAGACCTTGGCAACGAGTGTAGATTCTTTTCCACTTCTTTACCAAGTAATGAAATATTGGATTTCAGATTGGAGGGAGAGAATATGGAAGAGGTGAATGTATTCAGATATTTGGGAGTGGATGTGTCAGCAGATGGGTCTGTGAAAGTTGAGGTGAATCATAGAATTGATGAGGGGGTAAAAGGTGAGTGGTGCACTGAGGATTCTGTGGAGACAAAGAACTTTATCCATGGAAGCAAAGAGGGAAATGTATGAGAGTATAATTATACCAATACTCATATATGGGTGTGAAGCACGGGCAGTGAATGTTGCAACAAGAAGGCTGAAGGCAGTGGAGATAGTCATGTCTGAGGGCAATGTGTGGTGTGAATGTAATGCAACAAATCGTTAATTTGGAGATTTGGAGGTGTGGAATTACCAAAATTATTATCCAGAGTGCTGAGGAGGAATTATTGAGGTGGTTTGGACATGTAAAGAGAATGGAACAATATAGAATGACTTTGAGAGTGTATAAATCTGTAGTGGAGGGAAGGTGGGGTAGGGGTCGGCCTAGGAAATGTTGAAAGGAGGGGGGTAAAGAAGGTTTGATGTGCGAGGGGCTTGGACTTCCAGCAAGTATGCGTGAGCATGTTAGATAGGAGCATATGGAATCAAATGGTTTTAAGGACTTGACGTGCTGTTGGAGTGTGAGAAAAGTAACATTTATGAAGGGATTCAGAGAAACTGGCAGGCCGGATTTATGTCCTGGAGATGGAAAGTACAGTGTCTACACTCTGAAGGAGGGGTGTTAATGTTGTAGTTGTATAACTGTAGTGTCAGCACACCTCTGGCAAGACAGTAATGGAGTGAATGGTGATGATGAAAATTTTATTTTTTCATGCCACCCTGCCTTGGTGGGTAACTGTCGATGTTTTAAAATAAAATAAAATTCTTTACCAATCTGCCTGCCTGCTCTTCCCTAACTGCACTGTCTTGCTTTGTCTGCTGTGGTCTGCCTGCCTGTCTTATAGGGAATGATGGTGGAAGGTATGTTTTGAGTGAGAGGGGAAGAGTGGGTGGGAGTGAAGGAGGGTGGAAGGTGTATTGGGAGTGAGAGGGGAAGAGTGGGTTGGAGTGAGGTAGGGTGGAAGGGAGACTGTACATGTACCAGACATGTATGGTTTGAGACTGTGACAAGAAGATTGTAAATATTTAGACTACAATTCTTTACCAATCTGCCTGTCTGAGTGCCTACCCTGCCTGCCTGCTCTGCCTTCTCAGCTCTGTCCTGTCTACCCTGCCACTTTGCCTGGGCTATGACAGATAGGCATACTCTGTTCCTGGGTGCCAGTGGCTCTGGATATTTTAAGTTGCAGCCTATTCTTGTTAATCACTCAGAAAACACCAGTGTGTTTAAATAACAAAGTATCCAAGAGTTATTTGGTTGTTTTGGCATCTTAGAACAAATTACCATAAAACCATTTTTTGTGGTTTTGAATTATTATAGTTTTGAGGTAAAATATATCTACTAGAACGAATTAATATTGAAACTCGAGGGAACTCTGTATGTATTTATGTAAGTATTCATTAATTTTTTATTTATCCATTCATTCATTCCTTTGATGATGGTTCTGTGGAAGATGATTGCAGTATATAAATTTTGTGGCCATTTTGGTGATTGAAATATGTTACTGCTAGTGGCTTTCTTTGTACCTAACAAATTATAAAATGTAATCACACATTTTAATCTTTGCAAAAAAATAAATCTGTCTTTTTCTTTATAAGGGATTTTTTCATGTTTGATGTGCAGTTCTGTAATTCTTCAATTTATATAAAACAAATTTGCAGGTGTGTAATATGGAGAACATCGATCCTTTAGGGATCCACACAGGTGAGAGTTTTGTTGTTGCTCCATCTCAGACCTTGACAAACAGGGAGTACAACCTGCTCCGCACCACTGCCATATCTGTTGTAAGACGTCTGGGTGTGGTGGGTGAGTGCAACATTCAGTATGCTCTTAACCCAGCTTCAGAGGAGTATTATATAATTGAGGTGAGTAAGAGATCAATTATGTGAAATCATTACTGCATAATGTTATACTAGATCTACAGGGTTAAGTAATTTGCAAAGATATGATTGAATCATAATGTTAATAAAAGTCATTTAAGATCATTAATTATCTTGTTTTTTGAAAGGTGAATGCCCGTCTGTCCCGTTCGTCTGCTTTGGCATCCAAAGCCACTGGTTACCCTCTAGCCTATGTAGCAGCTAAACTTGCCCTGGGAAAGGCTCTTCCTGATCTTACAAATTCTGTAACTGGTTCAACAACTGCCTGCTTTGAGCCATCCTTGGATTACTGTGTTGTCAAGGTTCCTCGCTGGGACCTCTCAAAGTTTAACAGGGTCTCGACAAAGGTAAAAAAAAATCTCTAATACACCTACCATCCGACTTACGACCTGCTCAACTTACGACCACTCGACTTACAACCGTGTTTTTTTTTTTGCCAATTTTCTTGGAAATCAACTATTTGTGTTGTACACAGTGTTTATCCTAAACCTTACGGTATAAAATACAGTACTAACAGCATAAAAAGTAAAGTAAATCATTAAATACCAAAATAAAACAATAAAATAGTCATTACAAAAATGTGATATTGATATTCAGTAGTAAAGTTCGACTTACGTCCATTACGACTGGTTTCTCGGAACCGAACTCGGTCGTAAGTCGGATGGTAGGTGTATTTGAGGACTAATTATAAAGCAGAGAATGTAGTATCTTTGAATGAAAAATTCTGACTACACGTATCATTTCATTTATCTTTGTTAACCCTTTGACTGTTTCGGTCATATATGTACATCTTACGAGCCAATGTGTTTGACGTATTAATACGCCAAATTTCTAGTGGCTTCAAATCGAGCAGGAGAAAGCTTGTAGGCACATGTGAGAGAATGGGTCTCCATGGTCAATGTGAGTACCATAAAAAACTCAGGGAGCCAGTGGTGCATCGTGGGAATGCCATTTCAGTAGTCCTTGTTCAGCATGCCTAGCGGTAAGAAATATGGGACTCTACTCTTCCCAAGTGATGCTCTAACACAGATGGAAGTGTCAGTGAAGATGAATTTCATGGTTTTTGAGGAATTTGTGACCAAAAGCAATGCCCAGGATACCAGAAGAAGGAAAGAGAAAGAAGGAAAGAGAAAGAGGGAAAGAGAGAGAGGGACACATCTGTCAGAACTGGTAGAGGATGGGGCAGAGGACGTGGAGGAGGAAGACATCTACAGTTGTCTCACCCTCCACTAACACAGTTCCAGCGGCAGAACCTGAGGACAAATCTGCAAAACACAGGAGGTGCAACAAATCATAGTCCACCCTCCCAGGCACCTAGGCTGTGCTCTCGCTGTCACCAGAAGGGGCACACTGCCAGCAACTGCCTGCAAGATACCAGGTGTAATTACTGCTACAAGAAAGGACATCAGGAGGACCAGTGTCGGAAGAAAAAGGAACTTGATAGACAGGACCACCTGTTTAGAGACCTCTTCTCAGAACAAACCAGCAGGATCTCTGAATTGGTGAACACACTCACACGTCACCCACTCAGCTACTCCTATCCCAGCCCAGCAGGTGGTATTGTGCCTTATACAAGACCACAGACCTACATCCCTGCAGCTGCCTCAGTACCCTACCTCTCTCAAGGGCAGGCACCTTACATGCCCTACACACCCACCACCTCAAGCTGACCACATCATGAGGAGCCAGTCTAACAGCATCCTGTCTGCCAACATTAGAGGTTTCATTACTAATGTTGGAGAACTCTCACACAGTTTTGTGAACACTCAACGTCCCGACATGATAGCTGTTGTTGAAACATTTTTGGATGACAGGACTCTAGAAAATTTTGCAAGAATTGCTGGCTACACCTCATGGATGAGAAGAGACAGGCAGGGGCAAGGAGGAGGTGTTGCTGTGTGCTTCTCTAAAAGTGTTCATGCCCAGCACATTGATGTTGCCACCCCTACACATCTTGAAATGTTCAAGCTCTGCATAAACACCAGTACCTCTGTACTAGCATGTGCAATGTACAGACCTCAGTGGCAACATGCAGATCCCATCAACTTCCTAATGGAAAATATTGACTCCCTTCTGCTACAACACAACTGTCAACATATCATAATTGTTGGTGACCTCAACCAGCACCTTATACAGAGGGACTTTGATGACCTTCTTGCAGTGTTTGACATGAGAAACTGTGTTGATTTCCCTACTCACATCTCTGGCTCCTCAATTGATCCAGTACTGAGTGATCTGGCAGAAGGCATAGTCACTTGTCAACCCCTCGGCTATGTTGGATCGTCTGACCACAAGGCTGTTTTTACAACACTTTAGATCCCAACAGAACGAGGTGAGGAGTCCACATGCACAATCTGGCTATGGGAAAGAGGTAATTGGCCAGCCCTTCGCTCTGAGCTCGCCACCACCGATTGGAATGCTCTTCTCCAAGGGGATGTTGACAACCAAGTGAAAGCCTTCACTGGACACATCCTTAATCTACAACAAGAACACATTCCTCACCGGCAGTATGTGACGAAGCTTACAGATCAGCCTTGGTTTGGCTTTCATTGTAGAGAGGCTGCTACTGCTAAGTACAAAGCATGGCAAAGGTATAAGAGACATCCTACCACCTATAACAGGAACTTGAACAGGCAAGCCTGTAGACACATGGGTGACGTTCAAAAGTGGGCCATTGCTAAATGGGAGGTGGACACTAAAAGAAAGCTAGCATCAGGTGGGGTAGGCTCCAAAACCTGGTGGTCCCTGGTCAAGGACAGACAAGATTATCTGCCTGATGAACCCATTCCACCTCTAAATCGACAGGATGGGTTCCACCTCTACTAGTAGTCAAGAGAAGGCGGACCTCTTTGCTGAACACTTTGCTACCAAAATGCAAGTTCCTGATCCAGCAAGGGACCCTCCTTTGCTAGCTGCAAGAACTGTGTCAAAACTGTCAGTGGTGACAATAAGGCAGGAGGAGATGCATTTCCTTCTTAAATCGCTTGACCAAGAAAAGGCTGTGGGCCCAGACAAGTTGAGCCCAAGATTGCTGAGAATGTGCAGACCAGCTAGCAGCACCTCTAACTCGCATCTTTCAGCACTGCCTATCACAGTGTAAATGGCCCTCTCTGTGGAAAGAGGCAAATGTAGTCCCTGTTCACAAAAAGAAGAGCAGAGCAGAAATCAGCAACTACAGACCAGTGTCACTCCTGTCAATCACTGGTAAGATCCTTGAGACAAAAATCTCAAGACAAATGACAGTTTTTTGACTATCACTCACTACTTTGTGATCGTCAATATGGCTTCAGGAAAGGTTACTCTGCTGCTGATCTGTTGTTAAACCTCTCCACTAAGTGGCACCAGTCACTGGATGAATCCAAAGTCAGCTGTGTGGTAGCACTGGACATTGCTGGCGCTTTTGACCAGGTGTGGCACCAGGGCCTCTTAGCAAAACTTCAAGCACTGGGAATTGCAGGCTCTACGCTATGTCTCCTCAGTGATTACCTTCATGGTAGATATTTAAGTGTAGTTCTCAATGGAACGGAATCAGCAAGACATCGTATTGGGGCAAGTGTTCCACAAGGAAGCGTGCTGGGACCATTGTTATGGAATGTCTACCTCAACGACCTTCTTCATCTCATCCCAGAATCACATGCATATGCAGACGACTGCACATTGACATTGACTTATCCAAGAGAAGAAATGCCAGCTGCTCTAAGCTACATCAATCACCAGCTGAGAGCTATATCATCTTGGGGAAATAGATGGTAAGTAACATTTGCACCTGAGAAAAGGCAAATGATGATCGTCTCTAGGCACCATGATAGTAATGCTGGCGCAGTAGTAAGGATGAATGGGAGGGTGTTGGCACCTGGAGAAGTTGATATCCTTGGGGTGAAATTTGACTCCAAATTAACCATGAAGAATCATGTTGTAAATCTTGCAAACAAGGCAGCCAGGAAGCTTACAGCACTTCGCCGTATCTCGCATCTACTTGTTGACAGTAGGGGTTGCAAGATTCTGTATGAGGCACAAGTACGCTCGCACCTTGAGTATGCTCCACTTTCTTGGTTTGCCTGCCCTCCCCTCTCATCTGCGACTGCTTGACAGAGTAGAGAACAGAGCAAGACGTCTTGTCTCTCGCCTGGACCCATCCTGGATAGATATGTCATTTCAGCAGATCCTTCAACATAGGAGGGATGTGGGTGGCCTTACTGTTATGTACAAGGCCAATATTGTCAAAGTACCACACTTGGATCCACTTCGAGGACAGCGTGAAACAAGCTTTTATGCCACAAGACGGGAAGAAAGCAGCAACTTCACTCTGGCTGTACCCTTCTCCAGAACATCACTCCATCTGAGATCATATATACCCAGGATGACTCGAGTATGGAACACATTCGTACAGCATAATGATGTCTACGAGATAGGTTGGTAGACAGCAACCACCCAGGGAGGTACTACCGTCCTGCCAAGTGAGTGTAAAATGAAAGCCTGTAATTGTTTTACATGATGGTAGGATTGCTGGTGTCTTTTGTCTGTCTCGTAAATATGCAAGATTACAGGTACGTCTTGCTACTTCTACTTACACTTAGGTCACTACACATACATGTACAAGCACATATATACACACCCCTCTGGGTTTTCTTCTATTTTCTTTCTAGTTCTTATTCTTGTTTATTTCCTCTTAGCTCCATGGGGAAGTGGAACAGAATTCTTCCTTTGTAAGCCATGCGTGTTGTAAGAGGCGACTAAAATGCCCGGAGCAAGGGGCTAGTAACCTCTTCTCCTGTATATATTACTAAATGTAAAAGGAGAAACTTTCGTTTTTCGTTTTGGGCCACCCCGCCTCGGTGGGATATGGCCGGTGTGTGGAAAGAAGAAAGAGATGATCAAATGAAAATGCTGGCCCACAGATGGCTCCAACTTCATCCTGTTCCCTACTTGTATTTCTCATAATAAAAATGCTTTCAAATAAGCTGATGTAGGTAACAGTTCTTAGCTTGCCAATAAAGCTAGGGATCCTTAACCTGTAGATAGCTTGCCAATAAAGCTAGGAATCTTTAACCTTGTCAAACCCTGTGTAAAAAAAAGAGAATGAAGAGAGAGAGAGAGAATGAAGAGAGAATGAAGAGAGAGAGAGAGAATGAAGAGAGAGAGAGAGAATGAAAGAGAGAGAGAGAGAATGAAAGAGAGAGAATGAAAGAGAGAGAGAATGAAGAGAGAGAATGAAGAGAGAGAGAGAGAATGGAGAGAGAGAGAGAGAATGAAGAGAGAGAGAGAGAATGAAGAGAGAGAGAATGAAAGAGAGAGAGAGAGAGAGAATGAAGAGAGAGAGAGAGGGAATGAAGAGAGAGAGAGAGAGAGAATGAAGAGAGAGAGAGAGAGAGAGAGAGAATGAAAGAGAGAGAGAGAGAGAGAGAGAGAGAGAGAATGGAGAGAGAGAGAATGGAGAGAGAGAGAATGGAGAGAGAGAGAGAGAGAGAGAATGAAGAGAGAGAGAGAGAGAGAGAGAGAGAGAATGAAGAGAGAGAGAGAATGAAGAGAGAGAGAGAGAATGAAGAGAGAGAGAGAGAGAATGAAGAGAGAGAGAGAGAATGAAGAGAGAGAGAGAGAATGAAGAGAGAGAGAGAATGAAGAGAGAGAGAGAGAATGAAGAGAGAGAGAGAGAATGAAGAGAGAGAGAGAGAATGAAGAGAGAGAGAGAGAATGAAGAGAGAGAGAGAGAATGAAGAGAGAGAGAGAGAATGAAGAGAGAGAGAGAGAATGAAGAGAGAGAGAGAGAATGAAGAGAGAGAATGAAGAGAGAGAGAGAATGAAGAGAGAGAGAGAATGAAGAGAGAGAGAGAATGAAGAGAGAGAGAGAATGAAGAGAGAGAGAGAATGAAGAGAGAGAGAGAATGAAGAGAGAGAGAATGAAGAGAGAATGAAGAGAGAGAATGAAGAGAGAGAGAGAATGAAGAGAGAGAGAGAATGAAAGAGAGAGAATGAAGAGAGAGAGAGAATGAAGAGAGAGAGAGAATGAAAGAGAGAGAATGAAGAGAGAGAGAGAATGAAGAGAGAATAAAGAGAGAGAGAGAGAATGAAGAGAGAGAGAGAGAGAGAGAGAATGAAGAGAGAGAGAGAG
The DNA here is from genome assembly GCF_038502225.1 of Cherax quadricarinatus. Taxonomy (NCBI): domain Eukaryota; kingdom Metazoa; phylum Arthropoda; class Malacostraca; order Decapoda; family Parastacidae; genus Cherax; species Cherax quadricarinatus. Next base: position 1,613,827 of record NC_091336.1, read on the forward strand.
AATAAAGAGAGAGAGAGAGAGAATGAAGAGAGAGAGAGAGAGAATGAAGAGAGAGAGAGAGAGAATGAAGAGAGAGAGAGAGAATAAAGAGAGAGAGAGAGAGAATAAAGAGAGAGAGAGAGAGAATAAAGAGAGAGAGAGAGAGAATGAAGAGAGAGAGAGAGAATGAAGAGAGAGAGAGAATGAAGAGAGAGAGAGAGAATGAAGAGAGAGAGAGAGAATGAAGAGAGAGAGAGAGAATGAAGAGAGAGAGAGAATGAAGAGAGAGAGAGAGAATGAAGAGAGAGAGAGAGAGAATGAAGAGAGAGAGAGAGAATGAAGAGAGAGAGAGAGAATGAAGAGAGAGAGAGAGAATGAAAGAGAGAGAGAATGAAGAGAGAGAGAGAGAATGAAGAGAGAGAGAGAGAATGAAGAGAGAGAGAGAGAATGAAGAGAGAGAGGAATGAAGAGAGAGAGAGAGAATGAAGAGAGGAGAGAGAGGAATGAAGAGAGAGAGAGAGAATGAAGAGAGAGAGAGAATGAAGAGAGAGAGAGAATGAAGAGAGAGAGAGAGAGAATGAAGAGAGAGAGAGAGAGAATGAAGAGAGAGAGAGAGAGAATGAAGAGAGAGAGAGAGAGAATGAAGAGAGAGAGAGAGAATGAAGAGAGAGAGAGAGAGAGAATGAAGAGAGAGAGAGAGAGAATGAAGAGAGAGAGAGAGAGAGAATGAAGAGAGAGAGAGAGAGAATGAAGGAGAGAGAGAGAGAATGAAAGAGAGAGAGAGAGAATGAAGAGAGAGAGAGAGAATGAAGAGAGAGAGAGAGAATGAAGAGAGAGAGAGAGAATGAAGAGAGAGAGAGAGAGAGAGAGAATGAAGAAAGAGAAAGAAAGGTATGTAGGTAGGAATGATGACACGACCATTTACCTAGGATAAGTACCTAACACAACTGCCTGCTAATACTTCGATGAAAACTGCTCAGACGAGGTGTTTTGTCTGTGCAAATACAAAATAAAAAACACCCACAAAAATGCAGACACTCGTTTTGTGTGTGAGGAGTGTAAAACACCATTGTGCATGCACTTGTGTTTCAAAGAATTCCACAAGCTGCAGCAGTTCTAGGAAAGTGTCCAGTGATTGTACATTTGTATATATTATAGAATAATAATAATAATAAAAATTTTTTTATATTCATTTGTTTAAAAAAGTTTTGTAAACAATATAATGATGCTAACGTTTATGCAATTATTGTTACATACGAGTGTATGTATGTACATTGCACCTTACTTTGGCCTCACAGGCCACATAAGTTGTGTGAAAAAAATAAAATAGTGAAATAAACAAGAAACCTTCAAATGGGAGTAAACCAAAGTTTACCGGGTGAGCGTCATTCACCGCTGTTGCCATATGTGGCTCATTTTCTGCCAACTTTACTCCTCTATATCTCGGTAAGTACTGATCACAAAAAAAAAATTGGGGGCTTAAAACAGTCAGAAAATTAATCTTAACATTTTAAGAAGAAAAATTTTTTTTTTCGAATATTTTTCGACACCAGGAGACAACACTTCAGGATTAGGGGCTGCGACAGTCAAAGGGTTAATAAGAGAGGCAAAGAAACTATCATTGCTTTGTCTATTACTTAAGGCTGATTGCTAAATAAAATGTTTGTATGTAATAATCAAACAGATTACAACTAATTTGCATATGAATACTCTAATAGTGTAAATGAATAATAATTCTTGTGCATGTAGATAGGAAGCTCAATGAAGAGTGTTGGAGAGGTGATGGGGATTGGTCGCAGCTTTGAGGAAGCATTGCAGAAAGCTCTGAGGATGATGGATGAAGCATTACATGGTCTTGATCCCTATGTTAGTGAAGCAGATGAAGAGGTAAGTGAAAAATGTGCTGGGTTTGTATATTTGAGAAAAAATCAGCTCTTTTATTAAGACTTCTTAATAATTTTTTATTTTTGTAAATGCAATTAAAAAACGGCCATCCAGAATTTATAAGTGCATGGCAAGGGCTAGTACACACTGTTCAATTTTGGATATACAATAGGACCTCACTTAAATGGTTGGTTAGATTCTAGGCTACTACCAGAAAGTGGATATTGCCGGAAAGCAGAATGCCATTTTTTCCACTTCCATATGCATAAAAATGCCAGATAAGAAGTTTGCACTACCATATATTAACCCTTTCAGGGTCCGTGCCGTAGATCTACAGCTTTACATTGAGGGTCCAAACTGTAGATCTATACCAAAATTCTAGTGGCGTCAAATTTAGCGCAAGAAGGCTGGTAGGCCTACATCTGAGAGAATGGGTCTGGGTGGTCAGTGTGCGCACTGAAGAAAAAATCTAGACGCCTGCATGGCATTGTGGGAATGCCATCAAAGCAGTTTTTTTCATCATGCCTGGCGGCAAGGAAGCTCTCATTCCCCACTCACTCTCCTGGCGAATTCCGACTCTCCTCTTCACAACTTAGTTCTGAGACTGATGGAAGTGGATCTGAAGAGGAATTCTATGATTTTGAACCATATGGTACCAGTGTACCATATGGTACAATGGTGCCATGTCATACAATGGTATATGGACAATGGTATATGGTACAATGGTACCATATGGTACAATGTACCATACAGTACATTATCATTATTTTATTATTATCACACTGGCCGATTCCCACCAAGGCAGGGTGGCCCGAAAAAGAAAAACTTTCACCATCATTCACTCCATCACTGTCTTGCTAGAAGGGTGCTTTACACTACAGTTTTTAAACTGCAACATTAACACCCATCCTTCAGAGTGCAGGCACTGTACTTCCCATCTCCAGGACTCAAGTCCGGCCTGCTGGTTTCCCTGAACCCCTTCATAAATGTTAATTTGCTCACACTCCAACAGCACGTCAAGTATTAAAAACCATTTGTCTCCATTCACTCCTATCAAACACACTCACGCATGCCTGCTGGAAGTCCAAGCCCCTCGCACACAAAACCTCCTTTACCCCCTCCCTCCAACCTTTCCTAGGCCGACCCCTACCTCGCCTTCCTTCCACTACAGACTGATACACTCTTCAAGTCACTCTGTTTCACTCCATTCTCTCTACATGTCCGAACCACCTCAACAACCCTTCCTCAGCCCTCTGGACAACAGTTTTAGTAATCCCACACCTCCTCCTAACTTCCAAACTACAAATTCTCTGCATTATATTCACACCACACATTGCCCTCAGACATGACATCTCCACTGCCTCCAGCCTTCTCCTCGCTGTAACATTCATCACCCATTCTTCACACCCATATAAGAGCGTTGGTAAAACTATACTCTCATACATTCCCCTCTTTGCCTCCAAGGACAAAGTTCTTTGTCTCCACAGACTCCTAAGTGCACCACTCACCCTTTTCCCCTCATCAATTCTATGATTCACCTCATCTTTCATAGACCCATCCTCTGACACGTCCACTCCCAAATATCTGAATACATTCACCTCCTCCATACTCTCTCCCTCCAATCTGATATCCAATCTTTCATCACCTAATCTTTTTGTTATCCTCATAACCTTACTCTTTCCTGTATTCACTTTTAATTTTCTTCTTTTGCACACCCTACTAAATTCATCCACCAATCTCTGCAACTTCTCTTCAGAATCTCCCAAGAGCACAGTGTCATCAGCAAAGAGCAACTTTGTATAGTACATTATACCATATGGTACATTGTACCATATGGTACAGGGTATGGGGACCCTAATGGAAATAAGTCTGTCTGACATTTTTTGGTTATCCTAGGTTCTCCAAACATATGCTGCTATGTATGATAATCTATGTAACTTTATGTATACCTAAATAAACTTATGGTGCCACATGTGCTTGAGTAAGTTTATTCAGGTGCACACACATACAGTTACATACATTATCATACATAGCAGCATATGTATAAAATCCTAGGATAACCCAAGAAAGTCAGGGTGACTTATTTCCATAGGGATCCCTGTATCTGTACCATATGGTGTCCTGTAACATATGATACCCTGTACCATATGGTCAGTTAGAGATGTTATGCCACCAGGCACCAGGCAAGACTGAGTGAGTGGCGATGCAAGCTAACTAGTGACTCGGCAGTTTCCAAGACAAAGCACTTTGTCATCCACCTCAAGGAACATGTCGAGTGGCTGTACATTACTAATATACAACATTTTTGCATATTTTTGTTGTAAACAATTATTGTAAACTAAATAATGATGAAAATATTAGTGTGTGTATTGTGTTGAATGCACACAATGTACCATATGGTACAATGAACCATATGGTATCATTGTATCATATAGTACAATATACCATATTGTACCATTGCACCATATTGTACCATTGCACCATATTGTACCATTGCACCATATTGTACCATTGCACCATATGGTACCATTGTATCATATGGTACCATTGTACCAAATGGTGCCATTGTACCATATTCTACCATATGGTACCAATTTACCATATGGTACCATTGCACCAATATGGCACCATTGTACCATATAATACTATATAGTACCATTGTATTCAACACAATAGCTGCACTAATATTTTCATAATTTTGTTTACAATAAACTTGTAAACAAGTTTTGTAAGCAATATAATGATAAACAAATTAGTGCAGTTATTGTGTTGAATACAATGAGTGAATATTTATACAATATACATTATACTGATCTCACAGACCACAAATGTTACTAGAAAAAAATTAGAAAAAAAATATTAAAAACGTATAATAAAAAAAATGTGATTTTGCGGAAGTCGCTGATGTTGCCGCCACCCGGGCATTTTGGGTCAACTTCCCACCACTATCTCGGTAAGTATTGATCAGAATTTTTTTTTTTTTGTTTCATTACTTGCACAAAAATATTATCTTTGATTCTGTAATCCCACTGATACAGCTAACAAGATAAACAACTTCTCAAACATAGGATCTAATCCCGCCAGTAAAATCCCACGTACCAATGCCCGTGCCGGGGACTACCTAGATGGGAATTTCCCAAATTCCTTCTATCTTGTACCAACTGAGCCCACAGAAGTCACTGCGATCATGAAGTCACTTAAAAATAACTCGGGGAATCTGTCTCACGTCCCTCCATTATTGCACAAGTGAGCGGCCCATGTCCTTTCGCATGCTATTACATTACTTTTTAACAAGTCACTAGAAACTACACTTTCCCGACACTACTCAAGACAGCAAGGGTTACACCAATACATAAAGGTGGTGACCCTACAGATGTAAACAACTATAGGCCAATATCAGACTTACCATTGCTATCCAAAATCTTTGAGAAACTCGTGCACAGGAGACTATATTCATTTATAACAGCACAAAACATACTCAACCCCTGCCAATTTAGATTCGGGAAAAATAAAAGCACTAATGATGCAATTATAAAAATGCTAGACCTGCTTTACACAGCATTGGAAAATAAGGAATATCCGCTAGGAATTTTTATTGACCTAAGAAAAGCGTTTTGCACAGTAGACCAAGGCATCCTACTCCACAAACTTGACCGCTATGGTATAAGAGGCCATGTGCTTGCATATTTTAAATCCTACCTTTCTATTAGGTATCAGTATGTCACCATTAAAGACACAGCCTCATCAATACAGCCACTTGATACTGGAGTTCTGCAGGGAAGTGTTTTTGGACCCCTGCTCTCCCTCATTTCCATCAATGATCTTCCAAACATATCCCAACACCTGAAACCCATTCTCTTCGTTGATGACATGACTTGTCATCTCCCACCCTAATCTTGCCACCCTCAACACCATTGTTAACGAGGAGCTGCTCAGAATATCGACTTGGATGACAGCCAATGAACTTACACTTAACACTGGCTAAACCTACTGTATTATGTTTGGTAGCAGAGCTGGTGTTGCACAACTTAACATTAAGATCGACAACACTCTAATTGCCAGAAATAATGAGGGCAAATTCCTTGGCCTATACCTCGACAACAACCTAAATTTCAGCTCCCATATCCAACACACAAAAAAAGTATCCAAGACAGTGGGGATCCTCTCCAAGATACGATACTACATGCCGCAAACTGCCCTTCTCACACTATACCATTCACTTATATATCCATACCTCACCTATGCTATCTGTGCTTGGGGTTCAACTGCAGCAACACACCTAAAGCCAATAATAACCCAACAAAAAGCCACTGTAAGGATAATCACTAAATCCCATCCCTGGCAACACACCCCCCCCACTCTTCATAGATCTAAACTTGCTCCCTGTTCAGAACATCCACACTTACTACTGTGCAATCTATATCTACAGGACCTTAAATTCCAATATTAACCTTGACCTAAAATGCTTTCTTGATAGTTGTGACAGGATCCACAGGCATAACACCAGACACAAACATCTCTATGACATTCCCCGTGTTCGACTAAACCTTTACAAAAATTCAATGACCTAAAATCTGGAACACCCTACCTGAAAACTCTAGAACTACAGACACGTTCATCACTTTCAAAACTACAGTTAGAAAACATCTTATCTCCCTGATCCACCCCGACAACTAACTACATGATAACCACCTGGTGGTTCACAATTACTCACCCACTGACTATAAACCCAGATATACTAATCTTAATCTTAAAATAATAAATCCTAACTAGTCATAAGTTTGCCTATGATACTCCAATATAGACACCTTGTATTGTGCCAGAACAAAAGCATTCACATTCCTAAACTCACAAATTATGATGTAGTCACTTAGCCTTAATACCATAATCTGTAAGGATTTAATGTTAAGAATTAATCTAAGTCTGCTCGAAATGCCTAGCCATGCTAGGTGTCCTAGTGGCCCCCTCTGTAATTAGTATTTTATAAAAAACATGTAAACCACACATTGTAACCCTTATAGAGAATAAACTTGAATAAGATTTTTTTTTCAAAATTTCTTAGACACTGGGACACCCGTTCAGATTTTGGCCTTGGACCCTGAAAGGGTTAAGTTAGCAATAAAACTAGGCATTAAAAACAATAAAAAGTAAAATACATACGCAATACACTCATTACCTACCTTAACCCTTTCAGGGTCCGTGCTGTAGTTCTACTGCTTTGAGTTGAGGGTCTAAACCGTAGATCTACGCCATGAGCTCAGCTCACTCTGATAAGCTGTGAGCGGTAAATTTGGGCCTAGATATGAGAGAATACATCAATGTGGTATGTGTGCACCACATAAAACAAATCCTACATCACACAGTGCATAATGGGAAAAAAATGAGACCGTAATTTTCGATTAAAACAGCGACTTTGCAGTGTTTTTTCATATATTTTTTATAGTTATTTGCGATTTCTTGGTCTTCTTTGATAGAATGGAAGATATATTACAGAAATAGAGATGATTTTGATTGGTTTTAATATTGGAAATGGCTTGAAACGGAGCTCAAATTAGCAGGCGGAAATGTTAAATTTTTGCTGATGTTCAAGAGTAAACAAATGACCTCACATGTCTAATGCATGCCAGCTGGTGGGTCTAATATACGTTCACAAATGTGATATTATTTATGCAATTATTACAACGTTACGTAACAGTAAATCTTCTATTTTTTGGTTTGAATAAAAATTCATTGTGAATAAAAAATCAAAATGGAATTAGTTTGTAAAGCCTGAAAACATAATTAATGAACAGAGGAAATGTTAGTTTAGTGCCAGGAATACCTGCATTGTTTATCCTGGACCCTATTTTGAAATTGGAATATTTTGAACTTCGAGTTAAATTGGCCAAATTACCAATTTCTGGTCACTTTATTTTGTAGTTGAAACACTTGACTTGGTGATTTCTTGTGCTCAGTGGATAGAATAGAAGTAATACTAGTGAAATAGCTAAGAATTTGGTCGACTGGAATAATGTAATTGACCTAAAATGGGGGTCAATGTCGGCAAAATCGCTGATGTGTAAATATCGCCAGGCCAGCCCACCCTATCCACACGTAATATACTAGGATATTTAACCCTTTGAGGGTCTGTTCCATAGTTTTACGGTTTTGAAGCCAGGGTGCAAGCCATAGTTCTATGCCACAAGTTCAGCTCACTCAGATAAGCTGTGAGTGGTAAATTTGGGCCTAGATTTGAGAGTTCATCTATGTGTTAAGTGTGCACCATATAAAACAAATACTACAGTACTCGGTGCATAATGAGAAAAAAAAATTAGTCTGTTTTTGTTTCTATTAAAACTGCAAATTTGCGGTGTATTTTTGTATGCATTTTACAGTTGTATTCGCAGTTTCTTGGTCTCATCTGACAGAATGGAAGATGTGTTACAGAAATGGAGATTATTTTGATTGGGTTTAGTACTGAAAATGGCTTGAAACTGAGCTCAAAGTAGCAAAAATGTTCAAGAGTAAACAAATAACGTCATGTGTCCATTACACGTCAGCTGGTGGGTCTAATGTGCGTCCACGAATGCGCTGACATTATTGATAGTTATTACAATATTGCATAACAGTAAATCTTTTTTTTTTTTGTTGCGAATAAAAATTCATTATGTGAATAAATACATATGGAATTAATTTGTAAAGCCTGAAAATATAACTAATAAACAGAGGAAATGTTGCTATAGTGCCAGGAATGCCTGCATTGTTTGTTCTGGATCCTGTTTTGAAACGGAAATATTTTGAACTTTGTGCGAAGCTGGCCAAATTACAGATTTCCGATCACTTTATTGGGTAGTTCAAGTAGTTGATTGAGCTATTTCTTGTGCTGAATCAATAAAATAGAAGTAATACTAGAGAAATAGCTAAAAATTAGGTTGACTGGAATAATGTAATAGGTCTAAAATGGGAGTGAGAGTGGACAAAATTGCCGATGCGTAAATATTACTGACCTTGCAAAATTTGTGAGAGCATAATTTCGTACTTTTTGTTTTATTACCTTCAGAAAAAGATTCTCTACCATTTCATAAGATTTTTTTTTTTTTTTTTTTTTTTTTTTAAATTCTGGGACCCTGTGGACAAGTTTCAGATCAGGGGTATGGACACGGAAAGGGGTTAAAGCACCCTCGAGCGATAAAATGCATATACAGTGCACTTATTACTTAACCTTAAAATATTTGTAGTCTTGACCCTTTCATTGTCGGTCCCCTAGTATTACGGCTTGCAAGCCAGTGTCGGTCCCGTAATATTACGCCTAAATTCTAGTCTCTTCAAATCTTGCCTGAGAAAGCTGGTAGGCCTACATATGAGAGAGTGGTCTGAGTGGTCAGTGTGCGCTTTATAAAAATAATCCTGCATCACGCAGTGCTTAATGAGAAAAAAAAAACTGACTGATTTTAGTTTAAAACACCAGTTTTGTGGTGTATGGTATTTATGGTTGTATTCCCATTTTCTTGGTCTCATTTGATAGAATGGAAGATATATTACAGAAATAGATGATTTTGAATGGTTTACAGACTAAAAGTAACTTGAAATTGAGCTCAAATTAGTGGAAATATTCGATTTTTGCCAATGTTCAAGAGTAAAGAAATCGTGTCAGGTGTCCAATACACATCAACTGGTGGGTCTAATATGCTTTCACAAATGCGCTGATATTATTTATAACATTATTACATAATGCAGTAGTCTGCATAACAGTAAATCTACTTTTTTTTTTTTTTTAATTAAAATGGAAAGCAAGTGTAATATAAGAGGGACCTGGAGATGTGACTAATGAACAGAGAAAACATTGTTTTAGTTCTTGGAATGTTTGTATTGTTAATTCTGGATCCTACTTTGAAATTAGCCTCACTCGAATTGTGTATGAAATTGGCCAAATTACCAATTTCTGATCACTTTATTGGGTAGTTGAAATCAATAAATGGGCAGTTTCTTGTACTCAGTCGATATAACAAATGGAGTTCTAGCAAAGTAGCTATGAGTTTGGTTGACTGGAACAAGGAATTGGCCGAAAATAGGGCTCAAAGTGAGCGAAATCGCCGATGCGTAGGCACCGCCGAGACTGCTAACTTCATGAGAGTGTAATTCTGTAAGTTTTACATCAAATTTCATAATTTTGGTGTTATTACCATTAGGAAAAGATTCTGTCGTTTCATAAAAAAAAAAAAAAAATTCTTTGGCACTGAGAGCAAGTTTGTGAGCAAGGGTCTCGACAGTGAAAGGGTTAATGTAGGGCGAGAGGTGAGTAAACAAGGTAAAATGAATATGAGAGAATGAGTAAATGAGAGAGAAGAGATATGTGGAGTATGTAAACAAGCAGACGAACACGTCTGGTTTTGGTTCATACACTTTCATCTACATGTAACATCTCATTTGTCAACTATGTTACATAGCTTATTATACAATTTTGAAAAAATATCATTGATGTTTATATTAACCCTAATATACGACATTTAATATGCCTTAGTGACTATTATTGCATACAGTGGACCCCCGACATTCGATAAATCAGACATTCGATGCATTTTAACACAAAAATTTCGCCTCAACTCGATGGAAAACCCGACATTCAATACGATTTGTACGAGACGTGTCCACGTGTGACCTGAACTGCCCCGTGTGTGCCAGTGTTTACAAGCCAGCCAGTGTGCGTGCATCTAAGGATACATTCGGTACATTCCATATCCATATTATCACTGTTTTTGGTGCTTGTTTCTGCAAAATAAGTAACCATGGAACCCAAGAAAGCTTCTAGTGCCAACCCTTCGAGAAAAAAGGTGCTAATGACTATTGAAAGTATTGCAAAGTACGGAAGTGGAGTGCATGTGTCGGAGTGCATGAAGATTTGGTAAAGAAATTGCCTGCAACTAGTGGTGATGTGAGTGAATTTAAGGCCAGCAAAGGTTGGTTTGAAAGATTTAAGAATTGTAGTGGCATACACAGTGTGGTAAGGCATGGTGAGGCTGCCAGTTCAAGTCATAATAGAAGTGGATTCCCCTTCTAAACACTAACACCATCCACACACTCCCCTCCTACCATCCCATCAATCATCACCAGATCTTCATTAAAGGTAAGTGTCAATTATTCTATTGTTATTAATCTATTGTTATTGTTGTTATTGTAATTATTCTATTGCATTAAACTTAATATTTTGTTGTAAAATTTTTTTTTTTCATACTTATGGGTGTCTTGCACGGATTAATTTGATTTCCATTATTTCTCATGGGGAAAATTAATTTGACTTTCGATATTTTCGACATTTGATGAGCGCTCAGGAACGGATTAATATCGAATGTCGGGTCCACTGTATTATTTTTTTTTTTTTTTCATTATTATTTTTATTATTATTATTATTATTATTATTATTATTAATATGACATCCTCAAGACTAATAAGATATTCTTAGTGATTTTAATGTGTACCTGCACACCAGCACAGTGTATAAGTTCATTTAGGTTATGTAAGTGTATTATTGTAAGTTCTTTTGTAAGTGTATTTCTGGGGATGTGAAATGGACTAGTCTGATTTACATTATTCCTAATGGGAACAAATTTGTTTGGCAACAGCACTCGAACAGCCTTCTGGAACGAATTATGGCCCAATTCAGGGTACCACTGCATATATAAGTATAATTGTCATAGTACAGTGGACCCCTGGTTAACGATATTTTTTCACTCCAGAAGTATGTTCAGGTGCCAGTACTGACCGAATTTGTTCCCATAAGGAATATTGTGAAGTAGATTAGTCCATTTCAAACCCCCAAACATACACGTACAAACGCACTTACATAAATACACTTACATAATTGGTCGCATTCGGAGGTGATCGTTATGCGGGGGTCCACTGTATGTATAAAACTCGAAATAGCTTTAAAACACTTGAAATTTTGGAAAGTTTACAGACATAATGAAGAGACGTGGTGCTCACGAAGCTCATGGAGAATGTAAACAAACCAAATGGGGTGCGGTGACTGTCTTAGAAAGTCAGATGGGGGGAGCCGCATAGCAAGTTTTGGTCATAATTTGAAATGTTTGTTAGTGGAACACTGTAAGGCAAAATGTTGTAAAGCAGGGCCCTACTGTACTGAACCTATTCAATCAATTTTACAAAAAAACAAAAAAAAAATCTATATAGAAGGAACAGTGCTTACTCATTTTAGATTTACTAGCTTGATTTAATTTCTTAGTAAAAACCTTTAATTACAGGAACTGCAGCAGCCGACAGATAAACGGATGTTGGTGTTAGCAGCAGCGCTCAAGCAAGGCTGGGATATTGATAAATTATATAACCTAACAAGAATAGATAAATGGTTCCTTTACAAAATGAAAGTAAGTCTCATGAAGCTATATATTGGAACATATAAATAATCTTCCATATAAGTATCATTCATATTCATAGCTTGCAAAAAAGTATTGTTACAGGATTATTTAAAATATATTGGTATATTATTTAAAATGCAGTGGTATACTATTTAAAATATATTGGTTGGTAAGTAAGACACACAGGCAACAATTAGGCATAATGTTAGTGTATTGGTATACTATTTCAAATGTATTGGTATACTATTTGTGACCAGTCATTACCTAACAAACATTTAAATGATTTTAGATTAAAATTCATTGGTTTTGTTATAAAGACTATCTTGAATTTGAGTTTTGAATAAAAATTAAATGTAATTACTGCACTTTTGCCAGGTGTCTGGTTGAACACAGGTATTCTTCAGTTACAATGAATACAGGTCTCCCTCAACATTCGCATTTTCAACTTTCGCGGGCTTCACACATTCACGAATTCCCAACCGCCAAATTCCCAGCCGCCAAATCATATTTAAGTTTACCGCCACGAGTCCTTACTACCCTCCCTCCGACCCCTGCAACTGGCAGCCAGCCCTCCCACCACTGTGTGGTGAGTGTTTTTTGTTTGTTTATTATTTGCTATTAAACTAAAGTATAAATAATGTAAACCCATCCATGACTGCATATTAGAATAGCTATTCAGACAGGTATTGGAAGGTGACATCATGTGTTTACTCTTGAAAACAGCAAAGAATCAAACATTTCTGCTACTGCTAATAATAATAATAATAATTACGTATATTAATAATATAATAATAAAATAATAAATACGATAGAATTGAAGAAGGAAATTGTACAAAAATACGAGGGTTGAAGCAGTGGTGGAGGAAGTGGTTGACGCATCGTCAGTGTGGCTTTGTTTATGCTGGAGTGAGTATTAGTCTCCGTGCTCTTCCAAACATTTCACAATAATTCATTGTATTTGGTGATTGTAGATTGAGTGTGACTGGAGTGGTTGAGGCGGTGGTTGAGGCGGTGGTTGAGGTGGTGGTTGAGGCGGTGGTTGAGGCGGTGGTTGAGGCGGTGGTTGAGGCGGTGGTTGAGGCGGTGGTAGAGGCGGTGATATTTACTATCATATATGTTATAAATAATAATAGTACATTATGAATAACATTTATTATTATTATTATTATTACTATAAATGTTGTTAATATTAACATGTACTATTATTATTTATAACATATATTAGTAAATACCACTGCCTCACCCACTGCCTCTATCACTGCCTCTACCACTCCGGTCACTCTCAATCTACAAGCACCAAATACAATGAATTATTGTGAAATGTTTGGAAGAGCACGGAGACTAATACTCCAGCATAAACAAAGCCACACTGACAATGCGTCAACCACTTCCTCCACCACTGCTTCAACCCTCGTTTTTTTGTACAATTTCCTTCTTCAATTCTATCGTGTTTATTATTATTATTATTATTATTATTTATTATTTATTATTTATTATTTATTATTTATTATTATTATTATTATTATTAGCAGTAGCACAAATGTTTGATTCTTTGCTGTGTTCAAGAGTAAACACATGATGTCACCTTCCAATACCTGTCCAAATAGCCATTCCAATATGCAGTCATAAATGGGTTGACATTATTTATACTGTAGTTTAATAGCAAATAATGAACAAACAAAACACTCACCACACAGTGGTGGGAGGGCTGGCTGCCAGTTGTGGTGGGTCAGAGGGAGGGTAGTAGGGACTCGCAGTGGTGGAGGCAGTGGTATTTAATAACATACATGTTATTAAGGCATAACGTATGTATTTAGTACAATTTACGACGTTTTCATGTATTTTATGATTGTTCATGGTTCAACAAGTTAAGGAAGCAGTATTGTATTATATTTCTCTACAATATATTGGGGCACCAGACATTTGCGATTTTTCAACATTCGCGAAGCTCTTGATCCTCTAACCCTCGTGAATGTTGAGGGAGACCTGTATTCGTTGTGAGGTTTGGACTTATATTCAGTATTGTATTCATTGTTGTAGCTCCTAGTCAGTTAAATTAAAAATCATTGTTAGTATATATGCATAAAGCTGAAGCATATTAAGATGAAAGAAAACCTTAAAATATTTTCTTACAACCTTCTACGGTTATTTGTTGCTTGTGGTCGATCAAGTGTTGGGCTATTGTAATAATAATGAATGTGGGGCAAAAACACCAGTGTTGAAATGTAAGAGTGTAGAAAAGTTGTAACAACCTTGCCACTATATGGGGTGCAGGCAAACTGTGAACCATTTCTATGTGCAGGTTGTTTGTGTGTCAATATGTGAGGTATGGATAGATGAGGGGAAAAGTAAAGTGTTAAGAGTATGGCTTGTGGAACATGATAGTAAATTTTGGAGTCTCTCTCTCCAGCATCCTAAAGACTTTTGTTGGTATGTGTTGGGTATGGGTATTAAATTTGTTTGTTGTCTGCTGTTAAACTTAGGTGAATGCATTGACTTTTTTTGTGAGGGTCACCCTGCCTCAGTGGGAGATAGCCAGAGTGTTAAGTAAATTGAGCATAAACAGTGTAAGATGGCTCCTACTTTAGTTACGAAATTTTTGACTTGACAATGGCAAGTTTATTTTTGCATGATAAATGTTTGTATAAAGGAGTGTAATAATTTGGTGAACATGCCAAAGGCTCCTTCATATGCAGAGCATTTTGGGCACACTTAAGACAAACTTAAGATTAACCCCTAAACGGTCGAAACGTGTATATGTTTATGTTCTCTCTCCCAGTGCCCCGAATATTTTGAAAAATAAAAAGATTTTTTTTATTGAAATACTGAGAAAGTTTCTAAGTGTAATAGGATTAAAATAATAAAAAATTAGGGTCAGTACGTACTGAGATATGAGGCTGCAAAGTTGGCACTTAATGCTCACCTGACGGCAACATCGAGTCCTGCTGCTCGAGGAAGTGTTGCTGATGTACCATTTTTTCTCATTTTTATATTATTTTGTATAATTTTTATGTTCTGATAATTACAATTTATTGCATTTCTTGGCATTTCATAACCACTCATTGTTCTGACACTAATATTAGATACTGAAATTGTACTCAAATTATCACAAACACATTGACAGGTGGACATTTACACCTGCCTTGGTCATTTACTATTGTCTAGGAATATATACAAAGTATTCATAGGTCCCAGCAATGTTTTGAATACACAGAAGTATAGAAGAAGAATGGCAAAGGGAGGAGGAGGAGGAGGAAGAAGGAAGAAGCTCCCTTGAAGCAATGTGACAAGCATCTGGGAGGGCAGTGATGAGATAGGGGATGACATTTGATGGGCACCAGCGAGGGTGCAGAGATAAGATGAGTTAGTGCAGAGATAAGAGGAGATAAGCTATGACATTTGATGGGTGCCACCGAGGGTACAGAGATAAGGGATGACATTTGATGAGCTTGTATCTCTGTGTCTGATTATCTGTCTGTCTTGTTTCTGTCTGCTTGTCTCTTTCCATCTCTCTGCTTGTCTGTCTGTCTCAGAGAGAGCCACTGTGTACTAACAGGTATTCACATGCATTATATCTGCAATACACAGATAATCCGCACATAGAAGAGAGGAGCTTATGACGACGTTTCGGTCCGACTTGGACCATTTACAGAGTCGGACAAAGTCAGACCGAAATGTTGTCGTAAGCTCCTCTCTTCTATGTGCGGGTTATTTGTGTATCGTTCCAGTCACGGTATTGTGCCTTTTATTGTTATTATATCTACAAGCACAGTATAGCACTTCGGAATTTTTAGGTTATCCTAGGTAATTTACACTGTATAGTTGTATTTGTGTGTATCTGCGAGACATAGAAAGAGATACAAATAGACAGACACAGACAGACAGATACACAGATAGATACAAATAGATAGATAAATACAGAGATAGAGATAGACAAACCGTAAACTTGGGGTTAACATCACTTTCCTCTTAAAAGGGGAGTGTTAATATGACATTACATCAGTGAATCCTTGGTGTTTGCTCGAGCTGGCACTCAATTTAACTGGCGCTCCCACATGGTACTAAGTGGTCCCAAATTTTTTTAATATGGTGCACACTGAATGTTAAAACCCATTCTATGCTGACCAGGCATCTCAGGCCAGTCATGCCAAATTTGGAGGCAGGAAAAATAAAACGTACATGTGCGTTTGGGGCGCTAGCAGTAAGAACGTATATATGTTTGAATCGTTTAGGGGTTAATAAGGCAGTTACAGTGCAGTACAATATTACAATTTAGCACAGTTTAAAACAATGAAGTTGAAAGAATTTTAAATTTGAAGTAATGATTAAATAGTTGAGGAATCAAGCACAATATACAATAATGAAATTGAAACAATTTTAAGTTTGAAATAAATGATCAAATAGTTGAGCAGTCTTAAATTATTTAGGAGTTTTTTGGGAAGGGCCTGCATGACCTTCTTTACGTCATGGTATCTTAATTCAGAGGACGTATACCTGTCTTGCACAACTTTTGAGTAGTTGGTAGGTATTAAGTAAAGTGTTTGTCTGGTTAATTTTGGATGATAAGGTGATTTCTAATTAGGGCCTTAACCCTTTCAGGGTCCATGCCGTAGATCTACGGCTTTACGTTCAGGGTCCAAACCGTAGATCTACGCCATGAGCTCAGCTCACTCTGATAAGCTGTGAGCAGTAAATTTGGGCCTAGATATGAGAGAATATCCATGTGGTATGTGTGCACCACATAAAACAACTCCTGCAGCACACAGTGCATAATGAGAGAGAAAAAACTGAGACCGTAATTTTCGATTAAAACAGCGACTTTGCAGTGTTCTTTTGTATGTTTTTTATAGTTGTACACCTACCATCTGACTTATGACCGAGTTCGGTTCCGAGAAACCAGTCATAAGTCAAAATGGTCGTAAGTCGAACTTTACTACTGAATATCAACAAAACATTTTTGTAATGACTTTATTTTATTGTTTTATTTTGGTATTTCATGTTTTACTTTACTTTTTATGCTGTTAGTACTGTATTTTATACTGTAAGGTTTAGGATAAACACTGTGTACAACACAAGTAGTTGTTTATTTCCCAGAAATTTGGCATAAAAAACACGGTCGTAAGTCGAGTGGTCGTAAGTCGAGCAGGTCGTAAGTCGGATGGTAGGTGTATTTGCAATTTGATAGAATGGAAGATATACTACAGAAATAGAGTTGATTTTGATTGGTTTAAGTAATGGAAATGGCTTGAAACTGAGCTCAAAGTAGCAGAAATGTTAAATTTTTGCCGATGTTCAAGAGCAAACAAATGACTTCACAGGTCTAATACATGCCAGCTGGTGGGTCTAATGTACATTCACAAATGTGGTTATATCATTTATACAATTATTACAGTATTGCATAACAGTAAATCTTCTATTTTTTGGTTTGAATAAAAATTCATTGTGAATAAAAAATCAAAATGGAATTCATTTGTGAAGCCTGAAAACGTAACTAGTGAACAGAGGAAATGTTAGTTTAGTGCCAGGAATGCCTGTATTGTTTATCCTGGACCCTATTTTGAAATTGGAATATTTTGAACTTTGCATTAAATTTGCCAAATTACCAATTTCCGGTCACATTATTTTGCTGAAACAGTTGTCTTGGCGATTTCTTGTGCTCAATTGATAGAATAGAAGTAATACTAGTGAAATAGCTAAGAATTTGGTTGACTGGAATTCCATAATTGCCCTAAAATGGGAGTCAAAGTCGGCAAAATAGCCGATGCGTAAATATCGCTGACACATCAAAATTTGCGAGAGCATAATTTCGTCAATTTTCCATCAAATTTCGTACTTTTTGTTTTATTACCTTCAGAAAAAGATTCTCTACCATTTCATAAGAAAAAATAACGAGATTATTGTTTGAAAATTCTTGGACCCTGGTGTGCACTTAAAAATTTGGCCTCTGGACCCTGAAAGGGTTAAATTGATTTTCAGGCAGGGGCCCTTGAGCGTGTTTTGGCAATGAATTCCTCATCTTCAGAACCTTTTTGTGCATAGCATTTTTGCATAGGGAGAGATGGACACAAGGGATAATGAAGAGTGATATGTGCCTTATACATTGGAACCTCGGGAATCGTCATTAATTCGTTCCAGAATGTCCAAATTTGACGAAAACTGAAGCAGTATTTCCCATAAGATATAATGTAAATATAATTAATCTGTTCCAGACACCCAAAAGTATTAACAAAAAATACATTTTATAGAGAATAACTATAGCTTTACATACAGAAAACAATGAGAAATAAATATAAAGAAGTAATGAATTGGATAAATGAACATTTAATATCATTTTTACCTTTATTGAAGACTCTTGTTGGCATATGGAAGATGCGAGGAAGGGAGAGGGAGGAGGAGAGGTTATTGGTTGGAAGGGGAATCTCCCTCCATAAGGACTTCAGGTATCAAGTCGCTATCCGGGGCTACTTCCCTTCTTTGTCTTTTACTGGCACTGGACCCCTGTCGCACAAAAAATCTGTCCAGAGAGGTCTGTTTCTGGCGTCTCTTTAAGATTTGTCTGAAATGGGACAAGGCATTGTCATTGAACTTGTTGCAGACACAACTTGCTACAGCTTTGTTAGGGTGATATTTCTCCACAAAACTTTGCAGCTCACTCCACTTTGCACATGTCGTTAATCACTGAAGAAGGCACATTCTCCCCTCTCTCTTCCTCCTCCTCTGAAGCGATTTCATCAACAATCTGTTGCTGTTCCAGTTGAAGGTGTTGCAGCTCTTCAGTGATTAGCTCATCCCTGTGGTCATCCACCAACTTGTCCACATCCTGGCCACTCACATCAAACCCCATGGACTTCCCCAGAGCCCCATGGTGGCTTATTTAGTTCTTGCACTCAATGAACAAGCACAAAAAATAATGGATTATTACGAAATATTTCGGATGAACACACAGGGTAATGCTGACTCGACGAGAAACAAAGACAGACTGACTCCGAATGAGTGGGATGCTTTGTGTGGGCACGGGTAGGCATACATGTTTGGTACAGCGGAGCAACATAAACTGAGGTGATGAACTAGCCCGTAATGCTATGCATATAAGTGGCTTTGGCATGCTGCTCTTACCTGTATTTTTTTGTACCTCTGTATGTATGCTCAAATTACTAAATAAATAAATAAATAAATAAAAACTGGGACAAAATTTTCATGAAAAAAGTTATTGAAAGCTGAATTCGATGAAAACCAGGGAAACAAAAACTGAGGTTCCACTGTATTATGCCTGTGTGATCTGTTGTAGTTATCAATGAGTAGTTTGAGAGGAGGGTTAATATTTGAGTATAATGTTCTTTGTGGGTAGTAGGCACAATAATAAGTGTGGATGTTTTGTATATTAAACAAGTTAAGGCTCTTAAAAAGCAGTGGAGTGTGCTGTCTAGTGTAGGAGTTGGTAATCAATCACACTGCAGCTTTTTGTTAGGTTATTAAGGGTTTAAGGTGAATTGCTGTGGTTGAACCACATACACAAATACCATAGGTGAGGTAAGGGTAAATGAGAGTTGTAAAGAGCAAGAAGAGCCATTTGGGGTACATAATACTGTGTCTCTGAAAGGATGCCTACTGTTTTGGAGACTTTCCTTGATATTTGCTGTATGTGGGTCTGGAATTTGAGACTGCAGTCAAGGTGGTGACTTAGAAATTTGCCTTGTGTGTGTCTTGAAATGGGTGAACCATTTATCAATGTTTAGCTGCACATTTGAAGCTGTTTCCAAATAGCATGAAGTAGGTTTTGTCTGTATTGAGAGAAAGTTTGTTGGTAGTCATCCAAGTAGATACTTTTAGTAGTTTGTCAATTACAGTGTCTGTTAGTATGGATGGGTTTGGGTGAGAGAAGACATAAGTAGTGTCATCTGCAGATGAAATGGGTTTAAGGAGTTTAGATGCATTTAGGAAGTCGTTGATGTAAATGAGAAAGAGAAGTGGGCCAAGGACACTCCCGTGTGGGACTCCAGCAAGATGAGGTTGTGTACTGGAGCTGGCTCCATTTGTGTATACATACTGATTTCTATTGCTAAGATAAGATTTTAGACATTTGAGTGTCCTCTGACCCCGTAATGTTCAAGTTTTAGGTGCTATAGGTCATGGTCAACTGTATCAAAAGCTTTTTGTAAGTCTGTGAAAAGTCCCAGGGGAAATTGATTTTTTCGAGCGCCGAATATATTAGTTCAAGCATATGTATAATTGCATCATTAGTACAGCCTCTCCTCACTTAGCAACGTGCTCATTTACCAATGACTCGGACTTATGACGGGCTCTCTGACCAGTATGCGTACCTAAATAATGTATATTACAGCTGATTTCCTCCATTCTATTTATTACAATATACAGTAGTACCTTGACTTAAGAGTGCCCCAACTTACGAGTTTTTTGAGTTACGAGCCGCCGCTCGGTTGATTGTTCGCTTTCAGCTTCGAGCCAAAATCCGAGTTACGAGCAAGCTTCAGATATGCCGCTACTTGCAGGAGAGAGGAAATATCAAAAACCTCAATTATAGCCAATGTGTAACATCCTTTCAATTTTGATACCACTGGTAGTGTCATCCTGCCAGAATGTTCTATAATGCATGTCCTAAGTAAAGAGAAACAATTCTGGAACGTGTAATACATGTTCGGCAGGCCGGCTGGTTGGGTGGCCAGGTGGCTGGCCGGCGGCTGGCTGGCTGATTTACTTTGGCAGTCTGTCTCCTTCTGTCTGTCTGCCTGCCTCTGTCTATCTCTGTCTCACAGGTACACACAAATACAGCTATACATTGTGTAAATTACCTAGGATAACTCAAAAAATCCAAAGTACTATACTATATCTTGTAGTTATAAGACACAATAAGCATGTTCAGGAATCAGATGTTACCGACTCTGCATCGTGCGTAATACCTGTTGGTTGATGAGTGGCTCTCTGAGACAGACAAATAGAGACAGGAAGACAGAAAGACAGATAAGCAGAGACAGAGCTAAACATAGAGCTAGACAGACAAATAGATAGAAACAAATTGATACAGACAGAGACAGAAACAAACCGATAGACATGTTTATGTGTAACATTGAAAAATATAGCCAAGGCAGTGCACAATCATCAAATGTCACTCCACTGCTGCACTGTCAGCAATGGAGTGACACTCATCTTACACAGTGCTTCAAGGAGTTTCATATATACTCCAGCATTTCTAAGGCATTGCTGGCGAAAAAGGCAAAAATCATTTATTTAAAATTTTTTCTTATTTAACCCTTTGACTGTTTCGGCAGTATATACACGTCTTACGAGCCACCGTGTTTGACATATATATACTCATAAATTCTAGCGACTTCAAATCAAGCAGGAGAAAGCTGGTAGGCCCACATGTGAGAGAATGGGTCTGTAGTCAGTGTGCACCGTATAAAAAAAATCCTGGAGCACACAGTGCATAATGAGAAAAAAAAACTCAGACCATTTTTTTTTTTAATTAAAATGCCGATTTTGTGGTCTATTTTCGTATAGTATTTGTGGTTGTATTCTTGTTTTCTTGGTCTCAATTGATAGAATGGAAAAAATATTATAGAAATAGAGGTGATTTTGATTGGTTTTACTCTAAAAAGAACCTAGAAATGGAGCTCAAAGTAGGGGAAATTTGATTTTTACTGATGTTCAAAAGTAAGCAAATGATGGCATTGTCCAATAAATGTCCAACAAGCCATACTAATATGCAGTCATGAATGGGTTGACATTATTTGTATAATTATTACAATATTTCAGTAGTCTGCATAACAGTAAATCTTCTATTTTTTTGTTTGAATAAAAATTCAGAATAGAAAGCAAGAGTAATATCAGAGGGGCCTTGAGATGTGACTGATGAACAAAGAAAATGTTATTTTAGAGCCAGGAATGTCTGCATTGTTCATTCTGGACCTTATTTTGAAATTGTCATATTTTATAATTTTCGTGAAATTGGCCAAATTGCAAATTTCTGGCCACGTTATTGGGTAGTTGAAATTGGTAAATGGGCAGTTTCTTGTACTCAATCAATAGTTCTTAAGAAATAGCTGAGTTTGGTCGACTGGAACAATGGAATTAGCCAAAAATAGGGCTCAAATTGGGCGAAATCGCCAATTTGTAAATATCGCAGAGGTCACTAACTTTGCGAGAGCATAATTCCGTCAGTTTTCCATCAAATTTGTTCTTTTTTGGTGTCATTACAACCGAGAAAAGATTCTCTATCATTTTATAAGAATTTTTTTTTTTTTTTTTGAAATTTTGCGACACCAGGAGACACCTCAGGATTGGGAGTTGTGACAGTCATAACAAAAAAAATTGGAGTGGTTTTTTGGGGGGCTGGAACGAATTAATGGCACTTAAATTAATTTCAATGAGGAAAATTTATTTGATATATTAGCAAATTGAGTTACGAGCTTGGTCATGAAATGAATTAAACTCATTAGTCAAGGTACTACTGTATAGTACTCTACTGTATAAACATTTAATATATGTTCTAAAAATGTTATAAATGGTGCAAGGGTGACATTAAAGCAATATTAAAGATGGTTGCCATAACCCACTACAATTATAGTATGCACCCCGTTTAGTGACAAATTCGTTTACCAACGCAGTACAATGATCCCTCGTTTTTTATAGTTAATCCATTCCTGGAGCTGCTACTATTAACGAAATCTACGATTTGTGAATCAATTTTCCCCATAAGAAATAATGTAAATACAATTAATCCGTTCCTGACACCCAGTAGTATTAAAACAAAAAAATTTTTTACATGAAATATACATGTAGTACATAAACAATACAATGGGAAATGATGAATGAAACATTAACAGCATAACACTTACCTTTATTAGAGATTCTTCTTAGTGTATGGTAGACTGGAGGAGGAGGAGAGTGGATTGTTTATAGTTTGGAAGGGGAATCCCCTTCCAGCAACACCTCAGGTACCAATTGCTTTTCTGGGATTGCTTCTCTTCTCTGTTTCTTAATGCCACTAGGACCACCTTGAGTCACTGGAGTCCTGTCTCGCAAAATAACTGTCCAGAGAGCTGTGTTTCTGGCGTCTCTCTAAAACTTCCCTAAAATGGGCCAAGACTTTGTCACTGTACATGTTACCAACATGGCTTGCAACAAGCTTGTCAGGGTGATGTTTCTCCATAAAGCTTTCCATCTTACCCCACATAGCAAAAATCTCTTGAATTTCTGAAGAAAGCACCATCTTCCATCTCTCTTCCTCCTCCTCTGCAGCAAGATTCTGAGCTGCGATCTGTTGCTGTTCCTGTTGAAGCTCTTGCAGCTCCTCAGTGGTGAGCTTTTCGTTATGGTCTTCCACCAATTCTTCCACATCCTCCAAACTCACATCGAACCCCATGGAACTCCCCAGTGCCACAATTGATTTTACAACAGACATAGGCTCATCATGGTCAGTCCCAAACCCTTCAAAATCCCTCTTGTCGACACAATCTGGCCACAATTTTCTCCAGGCAGAGTTCAAAGTCCTGGTAGTCACTCCCTCCCAAGCCATACCTATAAGGGTTATGCAATGGAGGATGCTGAAGTGTTCTCTCCAAAATTCCCTTAGGGTCAAGTGAGTGTCTGTGGTCACAGTCAAGCACCTGTGAAACATTGCTTTGGTATAGAGTTTTTTAAAGTTTGCAATGACCTGCTGGTCCATGGGCTGGAGGTGAGGAGTGGTATTCGGGGGCAAGAACTTTACTGTGATGAACCCAAACTCCTTGAAAATTAGGTCATTCAAGTTTGGAGGATGAGCAGGTGCATTGTCCATTAGTAGCAGGCACTTGATATCCAATTTCTTTTCCAGGAGATACTCCTTCACACTAGGGCCAAACACTTCATTGAACCACTCGATGAAAATTCCCTCGTGACCCATGCCTTACCATTAGATTTCCAAAACACACACAATTTACTCTTCATAACATTGTTTTTCCTGAACACTCTGGGATTTTCAGAATGGTACACTAGTAATGGCCTCACTTTGAAATCCCCACTAGCATTAGCACAGAACATTAGTGTCAGCCTGTCTTTCATAGGCTTGTGTCCTGGCATTGCCTTTTCCTCCTGTGTAATGAAGGTCCTCTTTGGCATTTTCTTCCAAAAGAGGCCTGTTATGTCACAACTGAACACTTGTTCAGGTTTCAGTCCTTCAGCCTCTATGTACTCCTGGAATTCATGCACATATTTTTCAGGCTCCTTGTGGTCCAAACTGGCAGCCTCACCATGCCTTACCACACTGTGTATGCCAGTATGGTTCTTAAATCTCTCAAACCAACCTTTGCTGGCCTTGAATTCACTCAATCACCACTATTTTCAGGCAATTTCTTTACCAGATCGTTGTGCAACTGCCTAGCCTTTTCACAAATAGTCGAAGTCATAAGCGTATCTCGTGCTAATTGTTTCTCATTTATCCACACCAATAATAACTTCTCAACCTCTTCGAGTACTGGTGATCTCATTTTTGTCAGCATAGTTACCCCCTTTGCAACAACAGCATCCTTGATTTCCTTTTTCTTGGCCACTATGGAACATATGGTTATGTAGGGTTTCTTGTACATCCTGGCCAGTTCAGCCACACTTGTACCACTTTCATATTGTTCAATAATGTTTTTCATAAATTCAATCGTATTTCTCACCTTCTTTACCACAGGCTTGGCACTAGGAGCTTTCTTTGGAGCCATAGTACCTTATTTAGTACTTACAAGCACTAAAATAAATGGAATACAGTGGTCCCTCAATAATCGTCCGGCCTGAAAGTCGTCCATTTCGGAAACAGTCCTGTTTTTTCATCAATATTGGCTCGCAAATGGTCCGGTAACTCGCTAATAGTCCTTCGTCCTGGACGCGTACTCACGCTCTGAGCCGCCTCGGCCTTTCCTTCCCAGCCAGTGTGCCATTGTTTACCAGTGAGTGACGGTCCCCTCACATGCTCCTACAAAATATTTCATAATATTCCATTGATTTTAGTGCTTGCAAGTGTTAAATAAGCTACCATGGCTCCAAATAAAGCTTCTAGTGCCAGCCTTTTGGTAAAGAATGTGAGAAACATAATTTATGAAAAAGTTTGTAGAAAAATACAAAGATGGTGGTGGTAGTGGAAGCAGTTATGATAGTGGTTGATGAACATAAGAAAGGAGGATCACTGCAGCAGGCCTGTTGGCCCATGCTTGGCAGGTCCTTTACAATTCATCCCACTAACGAAACATTTTCCCAACCCAGTCCTCAATGCTACCCAAGAAATAGGCTCTGATAACTCTATCCACTCATTTGCAAGTCCCAAATGAGTGGATAGAGTTATCAGAGCTTATTTCTTGGGTAGCATTGAGGACTGGGTTGGGAAAATGTTTTGTTAGTGAGATGAATTGTAAAGGACCTGCCGAGCATGGGCCAACAGGCCTGCTGCAGTGATCCTCCTTTCTTATGTTCTTATGTTCATCAACCACTATCACAACTGCTTCCACTCTACCACCACCATCTTCGTATTTTTCTACAAACTTTTTCATAAATTATGTGTTTCTCACATTCTTTACCGAAGGGCTGGCACTAGAAGCTTTCTTTGGTGGTAGTGATGGTGGTAGAAGGTACTAGTGATGGTGATAACAGTTGTAATAGTGGTAGAAGGTCGTAGTGATGGTGGTAGAGGGTTCCTTCTTTAGTGATTCAGCGATTCTACCAACTCCTCCAGTGTTGGAAATAAATGGTATAAAATACCGACACAATGGAAATATAAACACAAATGCAGTATAATGTGATCCTTTATTGACAACGTTTCACCCACACAGTGGGCTTTTTCAAGTCACACACGGATCTACCTGGGGTTGGAAGGTACGAGAGTATTTATAGTCAGAATGTTGAGGTCAGGTGGAGAATGCTGCATCTGATGATCTACCGGGTGGGGTTATAGACTCTTGGGTAGCTTGGCAGGGGTATTGGACAAGTTGTAGACCTTCTGCAGTGTTCTATGTTCTTATGTGGGATAGCGATGAAGAAGTTTCTTGGCGAGTGGTTCAGCTATGTTATAGAAGCCATTGTTCTGGTTGAAATTGTTGGTTATAGAGATAAGTGATGATTCCAGGATTCTTCTGTATCGAGTGTTGTCTTCTGTGGCTGTAAGTCTTGAGTTTCTGTAGTTAATTAAATGGTTGTGTGAATTGCGATGTTGTACACAGGCATTCCTTGTATCGTCAGTCCTGCTTGCATATTGGTGTTCTGAAATGCGTGTTTGGAGGTCTCTTGATGTTTCGCCCACATATAATTTGTTGCAGTCATTACAAGGGATTATGTATACCCCTGCAGAGGATGGAGGCTTGTCCTGTCTACTACTGGTGATGTCCTTGATGGTCGTGGTTGTGGAGGTAGATACTTGGAATGATGTTTTGGCAAAGATGTTGGAAACATCTGCAGCAATGAGTTCCTTGAGGAAGAATGCACTATAATTGAACAAGTATTTTCTAAACTCCACTATCCTCGTCACTTCATCAGAGACTGCAGATGGCGGGCATTAAACATCTTCAACACACCCAGAGAAGACACTGCCGAGAAGAGATACA
Source organism: Cherax quadricarinatus (assembly GCF_038502225.1). Taxonomy (NCBI): domain Eukaryota; kingdom Metazoa; phylum Arthropoda; class Malacostraca; order Decapoda; family Parastacidae; genus Cherax; species Cherax quadricarinatus. Next base: position 1,640,618 of record NC_091336.1, read on the forward strand.
TAGTCCTCCCCAACAACTCCATTGCCAAACATGTTTCCAACATCTTTGCCAAAACATCATTCCAAGTATCTACCTCCACAACCACGACCATCAAGGACATCACCAGTAGTAGACAGGACAAGCCTCCATCCTCTGCAGGGGTATACATAATCCCTTGTATTGACTGCAACAAATTATATGTGGGCGAAACATCAAGAGACCTCCAAACACGCATTTCAGAACACCAATATGCAAGCAGGACTGACGATACAAGGAATGCCTGTGTACAACATCGCAATTCACACAACCATTTAATTAACTACAGAAACTCAAGACTTACAGCCACAGAAGACAACACTCGATACAGAAGAATCCTGGAATCATCGCTTATCTCTATAACCAACAATTTCAAGCAGAACAATGGCTTCTATAACATAGCTGAACCACTCGCCAAGAAACTTCTTCATCGCTATCCCACATAAGAACATAGAACACTGCAGAAGGTCTACAACTTGTCCAATACCCCTGCCAAGCTACCCAAGAGTCTATAACCCCACCCGGTAGATCATCAGATGCAGCATTCTCCACCTGACCTCAACATTCTGACTATAAATACTCTCGTACCTTCCAACCCCAGGTAGATCCGTGTGTGACTTGAAAAAGCCCACTGTGTGGGTGAAACGTTGTCAATAAAGGATCACATTATACTGCATTTGTGTTTATATTTCCTCCAGTGTTGTTGGAGTTATATAGGGCTACAAAAACCACCGCTGCCTCACCACCATTATGGACAGCTTACACTCAGTGGCCCTTATATACCCAACAACAACACAACACAACACCTCTCGTGACATACGTAATGACTTATTTTATTCATTCTACAGTATATTCCATGTTTCTATGTTATTAATATTGTTTATTATGTCATATTAGTTGAATTGTGATAGATAAATAAGCCCTAGAGTTGATATTAGTGTCATATTCTCCAACAATAAACTTGCCATCCCTCCCTCACACAAATAGCCAATAAGAACATAACAGTGGAAGAACACTGCAGGTCTACTGGCCCATACAAGGCAGGTCCTTATCAAAATGACCTCCACCCAAAGCTACCCAAGAATTTACTACCGTACCCAATGGCACAAATCAAACTCAGCTCCTCCAACTCATATATTTGTCCAATCTCTTCTTGAAGCTACCCAAGGTCCTAGCCTCGATCACCCTACTGATAAGTGTGATGTTAAATAAGAACTTAAGAAAGTAGGAACACTGGAACAGGCCTGCTGGCCCATACTAGGCCGGTCCTTCACAAATCCAACCCACTAACAGAACAAATGCTACCCAAGTAATAAACTCACGTGCAAGTCCGACTCAAATCCAACCCCTTTCACTCGTGTATTTATCCAACCTAAATTTGAAACTACCCAAGCCATAGCTTTTAGAACATTGGAAAGGAGGAACACTGCAATAAGCCTGTTGGCCCATACTAGGCGGGTCCTTCACAAATCCAACCCACTAACAGAACAAATGCTACCCAAGCAATAAGCTCAGGTGCAAGTCTGACTCAAATCCAACCCCTCTCACTCGTGTATTTATCCAACCTAAATTTGAAACTACCCAATGTTTTAGTTTCGATCACCCTACTAGGCAGACAGTTCCACTCATCAACTACCCCTATTACCAATGTTCATTTATACATTTTATTAGTGCCCTAGAGTCCTTATGGAGGGGGATTCTCCTTCCAAATAACCTCTCTTCCCTCTCTCCTCCTCCCTGTCTTCCATTCATCAACAACAGCCTTCAATAAAGGTAACTGTCATGTTGAATGTTCATTCTTTTGTGCATGTAAATCTATCTTTTAGGTAAAAAAAAAAATTGTTGTTGATACTTCTGGGTGTCTGGAACGAATTAATTGGATTTACATTATTTCTTATGGGGAAAATTGATTCGAAAATCGTCCATTTCGATAATAGTCCCACTTCCAGGAACGGATTATGGACGATTATTGAGGGACCACTGTGTTATGAAATATTTCACTGGAGCATGTGAGGGGATCTTTGCTCACTGGTAAACAATGCTAGACTGGCTGCTGCCCCGGCTCATGCCGTGGGTACGCGTCCCGGACGAACTACGACTCGCGAGTCAACCTATGAAAAGCAAGCCCATGTTTATACGAAAATACCCCTATGATTTCCGACATCTATGATTGCCGAGAACTACGAAAAGCGAGGGACCACTGTATTAGGAACAGAACTCTGTCGTAAAGTGAGGAGAGGCTGTACTTTTTTCTGTCTAAATCCAAACTGACAGGGGTTAGTATGTTGTGGGATACAAAGTAGGAGTAGACTAGTTTGTGAATTAATTTTTTGAAGATTTTAGATAGTAGGGGCAAGTTTGATATGGGCCTATAATTTGCATAGTTTGCGTTATAATTTGCTTAGTGTCTTTCACTGTCATGCTAGGAAACTTACCTTAATGATATATTTTGGCCTAGTAAAGAGTTAGCTTTTGAAATTACATGTTAGATTCACAGACAACTGTATGTAACCTCTAATATCTAAGAGTGTGTCTTTTCCTCTCAGAATATTACCTCCATGTATGATCAGTTGGAAAATCTGACTGATGAAGAACTCTCGGAAAACATTCTGCGTGAAGCCAAGCAACTGGGCTTCTCAGACAAGCAGATTGGTAAAGCTGTCCAGTGCACTGAGCTTGCTGTACGAGCTCTCAGGGAAAAACATGGTTAGTAAAAGTTTAAAATTTTATTTTGTTAAAATTTTAAAATTTGTTTCAAGTTTTTTATTAGGATGTTTTTTAATATATGATTACATTAAAGAAGATTATAGAGGAATTGAGCTCAAAATAATAATAATAACCCTTTGACTGTTTCGGTCATATATATAGTACGTCTTAGGCGCCACTGTTTGACATATTTATACGCGTAAATTCTAGCAGCTTCAGATCAAGCGGGAGAAAGCTGGTAGGCCTACATGAGGGAGAATGGGTCTGAATGGTGGGTGTGCACCCTGTGAAAAAATCTGGGGCTCAGTCGTGCATTGTGGGAACACCATCTTGGTAGTCCATTTTCACCATGCCTTGCAGTAAGAAGTACCTCACTCCTCGACAGATTGAACAACACAAGAACACACAAGAAAGGAGGAACACTGCAGGAGGCCTGTTGGCCCATACTAGGCAGGTCCTTTATAATTCGTCCCACTAACAAAACATTTGCCCAACCCAATTTTCAATGCCACCCAAGAAATAAGCTCTGATGTGAAAGTCCCACTCAAATCCAACCCCTCCCACTCATGTACTTATCCAACCTAAATTTGAAACTACCCAAAGTCCCAGCCTCAACCCAACTAGGTAGACTGTTCCACTCATCAACTACCCTATTTCCAAACCGATACTTTCCTATGTCCTTTCTAAATCTAAACTTATCTAATTTAAATCCATCACTGCGGGTTCTCTCTTGGAGAGACATCCTCAAGACCTTATTAATATCCCCTTTATTAATACCTATCTTCCACTTACACACTTCGATCAGGTCTCCCCTCATTCTTCGTCTAACAAGTGAATGTAACTTAAGAGTCTTCAATCTTTCTTCATAAGGAAGATTTCTAATGCTATGTATTAATTTAGTCATCCTATGCTGAATGTTTTCTAACGAATTTATGTCCATTCTGTAATATGGAGACCAGAACTGAGCTGCATAATCTAGGTGAGGCCTTACTAATGATGTATAAAGCTGCAGTATGACCTCTGGACTTCTGTTGCTTACACTTCTTGATATAAATCCCAGTAATCTATTTGCCTTATTACGTACGCTTAGGCATTGCTGTCTTGGTTTAAGGTTGCTGCTCACCATAACCCCCAAGTCCTTTTCGCAATCTGTATGGCTAAGTTCTTCATCATTTAACTCATAAGTACTAGGGTTATGGACACTCCCGAGCTTCAGAACCTTGCATTTATCTACATTGAACTGCATCTGCCACTTTTCTGACCAAGAATAGAGTGTTTAAATCCTCCTGAAGTTCCATAACATCTACGTTTGAATCAATTATCTTACCTATCTTTGTGTCATCGGTGAATTTGCTCATATCACTAGTAATTCCCTCAAGATCATTGATATATATTATAAACAACAACGGGCCCAAGACTGATCCCTGTGGAACGCCACTTGTTACAGATCCCCACTCGGATTTAACCCCATTTATGGACACTCTCTGCTTCCTTGGAGGTCTTTTGTTCCCAAGTGATAGCTCTATCAATGATGAAAGTGTCAGTGAAAGTGAATTACATAGTTTTCAAGCGGGTGTGACCAAAAACAGTGCCCAGGATAACATAATTAGTGATGAAAACCCAGATGACCCACGACATTGCACCTCTGGTGCTAGGCTGGCTTGTTCACATTCACTTGTACCAGGACGAAAGAGGGAACTATTTGCCCATGTACAAGACTCAGATGTGAGCAGTGATAGTGATTTCAAAGCTGTTGAAAGCAGTTCTAGTTGCGACAGTGAGGGTGAATATTCCCCAGTGAAGCGACGTAGCTTGCGGTCTGGTAGTGTCATATGTTGTTCCAAGGGGAAAGAGTAAATCTCGGAGCACATCCCGTGGCCCTACACCACGACCTGATAGTGAAGATGACGATATTGTTATGATGGGTATGAATGGTGTGAGTGAGGCAGCAGGCAGTGGTGGTGGTGATAGTGATGGTGGCATGAGTCATGTGGCACCAGCAGCGGGCCATACTACTACCGATGTTAAACAAGTGTAGGATGTCTTATTCATCTGTGTATTCTAGTTGTTTTGTGGACCCCTATGATTGTAGTGCTTCCTTATCAATATAAAATAGTAGTTGTTTTGCTATTCATGACATGAATTAAATTTTTTTTTTTCAGTTGAAAACTGTTATTGTGGGCCATCATATCCTGACATATAGAGGTGGTGGCTTGTATCAGTCACACAGTACTTTATAAGATTAATTATATATTTGTCTGAATATAATGGTAAGGAAAGAGTTAGGAACATAAATGCAAGGATAGTAATGGGCAGAGATGCTGACCCTTTAGTTCAATTATTACTTCAGTCCCAATATGACTCGGTTTTTAGCGAGCCACTAACCAGACTGAGAGTCGAAGACCTAAATGAATTTTTTATGAGCGAGACACAGAATTTGGTAGATTCAAACAACAGTAAACCATCTCAGACCACTAATCACCCAACAAAAGGCTGCAGTCAGAATGATGATAAATTCCCACTACAGACAGCACACTTCACCAATATTCAAAACTCTAAACCTACTCACAATACAAAACATCCATACTTATTACTGCACCTACTACATACATAGAACACTTAACTCTGACATAAACCCTCCCCTCAAACATCTCCTTACCAACCTCAGCAGAACACATGGCCATAACACAAGGCACAGATCACTCTTTGATGTTCCTCGTGTCCATTGCACGCTATGCAAAAACTCAATGCACATAAAAGGCCCTAAAATCTGGAATTCATTACCTGTGAATATAAAAGAAACACTGTTTATAAATTCAAGTCTCTTCTCAAAAATCACTTACTCACCCACAACTAAATAAATACTGAGTAATTGTATCTCATAAATTGTATCTCATATATGTATCTCATTATTGTATCTCATAAATGTCAACCTGTGACCCAATCAAACTTTGTTACTAATTAACTTCATTACCTAACAGAATACTCCATTCTACTGATTACACAGCAACACAGTAAATGACCATATGACCTGTCTTTGTAATACTCATTTGTACTAAATTGTTATCTGTTTTACAATAATTTTTGTACCACTGAATATATCATTGCTTAGTTAATTTTAAGTTAATTTTAAGCTGCCCATAATGCTCTGCATACAAGGGGCTTTGGCATGCTGCACTTTAAAAATTGTATTTCTTGTACTTCTCTGCATCATGTTCAAATTAATAAATTAATAAAATTAATAAATAAATAAATATATGAAATTTTTTTTTAGTTCAAGTTGCTTAATTGCTCTAGCAAATTTTTTTTCATTAACTTTGTCAATTTAATATTCCTGTATGCATTTTTTATGGGCTGAAATGTTTGTTTTCACAGCTCTCAAGTATGTTATGTGTGCAGTAATGAGTTTGACTTTACTTGCTCAGGTATCCTGCCAGTAGTGAAGCAGGTGGACACAGTGTCAGCAGAGTGGCCAGCAACCACCAACTACCTTTACATTACTTACTGTGGCAAGGACCATGACCTTGCCTTCCCTCCAGGCGCCACAATGGTTCTAGGTATGTCTGTCTCTGCCTCTTCCTACACATCTTGCCACTAAACTAAGTTCTATTTTTTAATATTAATAATAGCTGGTATTGTGTATATTTCATGATGCTAGCTCACATATGTTTAACCCTTTAACTCTTTCAGGTCGAGAGGTCCTCTCCTAAACTTGTTCTCAGGGTCGAAAAATTTTCGGAAAATTTTTTTTTTTCTTATGAAAAGATAGAGAATCTCTTCCTGATCATAATGACGCCAAAAGTATGAAATTTGAGGGAAAACTTAGGGAATTATGCTCTCGCGAAGTTAGTGGTCTCGATGATGATTACGCATCAGCGATTTCGCCCAATTTGAGCCCTATTTTCGGCCAATTCCAGGGTACTAGTCGTCAAAAATCATAACTATTTCGCAGGAACTCCATTTTTTTCTATCGAATAAGTACAAGAAACCACCCATTTACTGATTTCAACTTTCCAATAAAGTGGTCAGAAATTAGCAATTTTGCCAATTTCACACAAATTTCAGATGATGCCAATTTCCAAATAGGGCCCAGAATAAACAAGACAGACATTCCTGGCACTAAAATAACATTTCCTCTGTTCATTAGTCACATCCCCAGGCACCTCTTACATTTCTTTTGCTTTCCACTTTGAATTTTTATTCTCACAAACAATAGAAGATTTACTGTTACGCAAACTACTGCATTAGTGTAGAAATAGTATAAATAATATCAATGCACTTGTAAAAGAATATTAGACTCACCAGTTGACGTGTATTGGACGCTTGGCATGATTTGTTTACTTTTGAACTTTGGCAAAAATCAAACATTTCTGCTACTTTAGGCTCAATTTCAAGGTACTTTTCATTGTGAAACCAATCAAAATCATCTCAATTTCTGTAATATATCTTCCATTCTATAAAATGAGACCAGGAAAACTAGAATACAACCATAAATACTGTATGAAAATAGTGGAAAGTCGCTGTTTTAAACAAAAAACATGGTCAAAGTTTTTTTTTTTCTCATTACGCACTGTGTGCTGCAGGATTTTTTTTATATTGTGCACGCTGACCACATAGACCCATTCTTTCATACATAGGCCTACCAGCTTTCTCTTAGTAGATTTGAAGGCGCTAGAATTTAGGCACACTAGTACATCAATAACCCTAGTGAGTAAGCCATACTAGTACGTCGGAAACCCTGAAAGGGTTAACTGCCCAAACATGCATCTACATTCTTGCTTCTAGCACTCCAAACATACATTGACATTTTATTTTTCCTTCAAATTTGACACTAGAGGTCTCGTATGCCTAGGTAGTATAGAATCTTTTTCTGAAAGTAATAAAACAAAGTACAAAATTTGATGGAAAATTGATGAAATTATGCTCTCGCGAATTTTGAGGTGTCAGCGATATTTACGAATCGGCGATTTTGCCGACTTCGACTCCCATTTTAGGTCAATTACATTATTTCAGCCGACCAAATTCTTAGCTATTTCATTAGTATTACTTCTATTCTATCGATTGAGCACAAGAAATCACCAAGTCGGCTGTTTCAATTACAAAATAAAGTGATCGGAAATTGGTAATTTGGCCAATTTAACACAGTTCAAAATATTCCAGTTTCAAAATAGGGTCCAGAATAAACAATGTAGGTATTCCTGGCACTAAACTAACATTTCCTCTGTTCATTAGTTACATATTGAGGCTTTACAAATGAATTCCATTTTGATTTTTTATTCACATAATGAATTTTTATTCAAACCAAAAAATAGAAGATTTACTGTTATGCAATATTGTAATAATTGTATAAATATCATCACCACATTTGTGAATGTATGTTAGACCCACCAGCTGGCGTGTATTAGATGTGTGAAGTCGTTTGTTTAATCTTGAACATCGGCAAAAATTTAACATTTCCGCTACTTTGAGCTCGGTTTCAAGCCATTTCCAGTGCTAAAACCAATCAAAATCATCTCTATTTCTGTAATATGTCTTCCATTCTATGAAATGAGACCAAGTAATCGCAGATACAACTATAAAAAAACATACAAAAAACACTGCAGATTCACTGTTTTAATCGAAAATCACAGTCTCGGTTTTTTCCTCTCGTTATACACTGTGTGCTGCAGGATTTGTTTTATGTGGTGAACACATACCACATAGATGTATTCTATCATATCTAGGCCCAAATTTACTACTCACAGCTTATCAGAGTGAGCTGAGCTCATGGCGTAGGTCTATGGTTTAGACCCTGAACGTAAAGCCATAGATATACGGCATGGACCCTGAAAGGGTTACCACTCAGTGTGTGCAGTATTAAAAAAAACCTGCGACCATTTGGTACCTTGTGGGAACACCAGTTAATTTGAGCGCCAGCTAGAGCAAACAGCGTGACAAACCCCAGAGAGGGGCGGAGACGGAGAGGGGCGGAGACGGGGAGGGGCGGAGACGGGGAGGGGCGGAGACGGGGAGGGGCGGAGACGGGGAGGGGCGGAGACGGGGAGGGGCGGAGACGGGGAGGGGCGGAGACGAGACGGGGAGGGGCGGAGACGGGGAGGGGCGGAGACGGGGAGGGGCGGAGACGGGGAGGGGCGGAGACGGGGAGGGGCGGAGACGGGGAGGGGCGGAGACGGGGAGGGGCGGAGACGGGGAGGGGCGGAGACGGGGAGGGGCGGAGACGGGGAGGGGCGGAGACGGGGAGGGGCGGAGACGGGGAGGGGTGGAGACGGGGAGGGAGAGAGAGAGAGAGAGTGAGGTGATGAGTCCACGTGCACAACCTGGCTATGGGAAAGAGGTAATTGGCCAGCCCTTTGCTCTGAGCTCACCACCACTGTTTAGAATGCTCTTCTTCAAGGGGATGTTGACAGCCAAGTGAAAGCCTTCACTGGACACATCCTTAATCTAAAACAAGAACACATTTCTCATTGGCAATGTGTGACGAAACCTACAGATCAGCCTTGGTTTGGCTTTTGTTGCAGAGAGGCTTATACTGCTAAGTACAAGGCATGGCGAAGGTATAATAGACATCCTACCACCTATAACAGGAACTTGCACAGGCAAGCCTGTAGGCATATGGGTGACATTCAAAAGTGGGCCATTGCTAAATGGGAGGTGGACACACAAAGCTAGCATCAGGTAGAGTAGGCTCCAAAATCTGGTGGTCCCTGGTCAAGGACAGACAAGGTTATCTGCCTGATGAACTCACTCCACCTCTAAATCAACAGGATGGGACCACCTCTACTAGTAGTCAAGAGAAAGCCGACTTCTTTGCCGAACACTTTGCTTCCAAAATCAAGTTCCTGGTCCAGCAAGGGACTCTCCTTGGCTAGCTGCAAGAACTTTGTCAAAACTGCCAGTGGCGACAATAAGGCAGGAGGAGGTGTATTTCTATTTTAAATCACTTGATTAAGAAAAAGCTGAGGGCACACACAAGTTAAGCCCAAGATTTCTGGGCAATGTGCAGACCAGCTAGCAGTACCTCTGACTCGCATCTTTCAGCACTGCCTAGTACAGTGTAAATGGCCTTCTCTGTGGAAAGAGGCAACTGTAATCTCTGTTCACAAAAAGAAAAGCAGAGCAGAAATCAGCAACTACAGACCAGTGTCACTGCTGTCAATCACTGGCAAGATCCTTGAGACTGTAATCTCAAGACAAATGACTACCACTCACTACTTTGTGACCGTCAATATGGCTTCAGGAAAGGTTACTCTGCTGCTGATCTATTGTTAAACCTCTCCACTAGGTGGCACCAGTCACTGAATGAATCCAAAGTCAGCTGTGTGGTAGCACTGGACATTGCTTTCGACCAGGTGTGGCACCGGGGCCTCTTAGCAAAACTGCAAGCTCTGGGAATTGCAGGCTCTACGCTATGTCTCCTCAGTGATTACCTTCATGGTAGATCTCTAATGGTAGTTCTCATTGGAATGGAAACAAGAAGACATCCTATTGGGGCAAGTGTTCCACAAAGAAGCATACTGGGACCATTGTTATGGAATGTCTACTTCAGTGACCTCCTTCATCTCATCCCAGAATCCCATGCATATGCAGACGACTGTACACTGACATTCACTTATCGAAGAGATGAAATGCCAGCTGCTCTAATTACATCAATCACCAGCTAAGAGCTATATCAGCTTGAGGAAATAGATGGCAAGTAATATTTGCACCTGAGAAAATACAAATAATGATGGTCTCTAGGCCAGTGCAGTATTAAGGATGAATCGGAGGGTGTTGGCACTTGGGGAAGAAGTTGATATCCTTGGGGTGAAATTCGACTCCAAACTGACCATGAAGAATCACGTTGTAAATCTTGCAAACAAGATAGCCAGGAAGCTTAAAGCACTTCACCAGTATCTCGCATCTGCTTGACAGTAGGGGTTGCAAAATTCTGTATGAGGCACAAGTACGCTCACATCTTGAGTATGTTCCACTTTCTTGGTTTACCTGCCCCCCCTTCTCATCTGCGACTGCTTGACAGAGTAGAGAACAGAGCAAGCT
>NC_091336.1:1653875-1673875 GCF_038502225.1 Cherax quadricarinatus
ACTCCCAAATATCTGAAAACATTCACTTCTTCCATACTCCTCCTCTCTCCAGATTAATTATAGTTTTACATACACACAACAAATATAGTATACAAGTATGTATTAATAAATTTAAATAAACATATTTATTTTTTTATTTGGACATGATACATATGTAGTTGTATAAAGAAATACCTTGGACCCCCGCATAACGATCACCTCCGAATGCGACCAATTATGTAAGTGTATTTATGTAAGTGCGTTTGTACGTGTATGTTTGGGGGTCTGAAATGGACTAATCTACTTAACAATATTACTTATGGGAACAAATTCGGTCAGTACTGGCAGTTGAACATACTTCTGGAGTGAAAAAATATCGTTAACCGGGGGTCCACTGTATAGTTGTGTGTACATGCCAGAAGTCCCTTGTATGTAGAACATTATGGACAGGCTTAAAATTAACTTAAGATTAACTAAGCAATGATATATTCAGTGGTAAAAATTACAGTAGAGAAATTACAACATGAAGTACAAATGAGTATTTCAGATAAGAAGCATTAAATTTGTATAAATTTGTAGCATAACAATGTATAATATAATTGAACCAAATAGAGTAAAATCAATGATTTGTAGTGCAGAAACAGGTCATGTGGTCATTAGATGAGTTACTATGCATTTAAGAGAATGAAGTACAGTGGACCCCCGCATAACGATGGCATCGCATAGCGATTTTTCCGCATAACGATTACTTTTATCGCAAAATTTTTGCCGCGCATACCGATTAAAAACCCGCATACCGATTTTCGTCCGAGACGCGTCCAATGTGCCCTCAGCCAGCCTCACATGTGCCGCTCCGTCCCATTGTTTACCAGCCAGCCTCCGCGGTAACATCCAAGCATACACTCGGAATATTTCGTATTATTACAGTATTTTCGGTGCTGTTTCTGGAAAATAAGTGACCATGGGCCCCAAGAAAGCTTCTAGTGCCAACCCTGTGGTAAAAAGGGTGAGAATTAGTATGGAAATTAAGAAAGATTTTGAAGGGTTTGGGGCTAACCCTGAGAAGCCTATGCCAGTTGTGGAATCCATTGTGCCTACTTCAAAGATTAAGGAAATGTGTGCAGAGTGGGTTGAACTGCAAACCTTTATAGATGAAAATCACCCTGACACAGCTGTTGCAAGCCGTGCTTGTGACTATTTCAATGACAATGTTATGGCCCATTTTAGGAAAGTCTTGAAGGAACGGGAGGTACAGAGCTCTATGGACAGATTTGTTGTGCGACAGAGGTCCAGTGACTCTCAAGCTGGTCCTAGTGGCATTAAAAGAAGAAGGGAAGTAACCCCAGAAAAGGACTTGCTACCTCAAGTCCTAATGGAAGGGGATTCCCCTTCTAAACAGTAAGAAGATAATGCTCTCCCCTCCTCCCATCCCATCAATCATCACCAGATCTTCAATAAAAGTAAGTGTCATGTAATTGTGCATGCCTTTTTCAGTTTGTGTGTATTAAAATTAACATTTCATGTGGTAAAAAAAAATTTTTTTCATACTTTTGGGCGTCTTGCACGGATTAATTTGATTTCCATTATTTCTTATGGGGAAAATTCATTCGCATAACGATTATTTCGCATAACGATGAGCCCTCTTGCACGGAATAAAATCGTTAACCGGGGGTCCACTGTATTCTATTAGGTAATGTAGTTAAAGAAATATAGTTAGACAGGGTCACAGGTTATACATTTATGAGATACAGTTATTCAATATTTATGTAGTTGTGGTTGAGCAAGTGGTTTTTAAAAAGTTTTGAATTGATAGTCAGACAGTTATTTTATTATTTATTTTTTATTATCACACTGGCCGATTCCCACCAAGGCAGGGTGGCCCGAAAAAGAAAAACTTTCACCATCATTCACTCCATCACTGTCTTGCCAGAAGGGTGCTTTACACTACAGTTTTTAAACTGCAACATTAACACCCCTCCTTCAGAGTGCAGGCACTGTACTTCCCATCTCCAGGACTCAAGTCCGGCCTGCCGGTTTCCCTGAACCCCTTCATAAATGTTACTTTGCTCACACTCCAACAGCACGTCAAGTATTAAAAACCATTTGTCTCCATTCACTCCTATCAAACACGCTCACGCATGCCTGCTGGAAGTCCAAGCCCCTCGCACACAAAATCTCCTTTACCCCCTCCCTCCAACCCTTCCTAGGCCGACCCCTACCCCGTCTTCCTGCCACTACAGACTGATACACTCTTGAAGTCATTCTGTTTCGCTCCATTCTCTCTACATGTCTGAACCACCTCAACAACCCTTCCTCAGCCCTCTGGACAACAGTTTTGGTAATCCCGCACCTCCTCCTAACTTCCAAACTACGAATTCTCTGCATTATATTCACACCACACATTGCCATCAGACATGACATCTCCACTGCCTCCAGCCTTCTCCTCGCTGCAACATTCATCACCCACGCTTCACACCCATATAAGAGCGTTGGTAAAACTATACTCTCATACATTCCCCTTTGCCTCCAAGGACAAAGTTCTTTGTCTCCACAGACTCCTAAGTGCACCACTCACTCTTTTTCCCTCATCAATTCTATGATTCACCTCATCTTTCATAGACCCATCCGCTGACACGTCCACTCCAAAATATCTGAATACGTTCACCTCCTCCATACTCTCTCCCTCCAATCTGATATTCAATCTTTCATCACCTAATCTTTTTGTTATCCTCATAACCTTACTCTTTCCTGTATTCACCTTTAATTTTCTTCTTTTGCACACCCTACCAAATTCATCCACCAACCTCTGCAGCTTCTCTTCAGAATCTCCCAAGAGCACAGTGTCATCAGCAAAGAGCAGCTGTGACAACTCCCACTTTGTGTGTGATTCTTTATCTTTTAACTCCACGCCTCTTGCCAAGACCCTCGCATTTCTCTTACAACCCCATCTATAAATATATTAAACATCCACGGTGACATCACACATCCTTGTCTAAGGCCTACTTTTACTGGGAAAAAATTTCCCTCTTTCCTACATACTCTAACTTGAGCCTCACTATCCTCGTAAAAACTCTTCACTGCTTTCAGTAACCTACCTCCTACACCATACACTTGCAACATCTGCCACATTGCCCCCCTATCCACCCTGTCATACGCCTTTTCCAAATCCATAAATGCCACAAAGACCTCTTTAGCCTTATCTAAATACTGTTCACTAATATGTTTCACTGTAAACACCTGGTCCACACACCCCCTACCTTTCCTAAAGCCTCCTTGTTCATCTGCTATCCTATTCTCCGTCTTACTCTTAATTCTTTCAATTATAACTCTACCATACACTTTACCAGGTACACTCAACAGACTTATCCCCCTATAATTTTTGCACTCTCTTTTATCCCCTTTGCCTTTATACAAAGGAACTATGCATGCTCTCTGCCAATCCCTATGTACCTTACCCTCTTCCATACATTTATTAAATAATTGCACCAACCACTCCAAAACTATATCCCCACCTGCTTTTAACATTTCTATCTTTATCCCATCAATCCCGGCTGCCTTACCCCCTTTCATTTTACCTACTGCCTCACGAACTTCCCCCACACTCACAACTGGCTCTTCCTCACTCCTACAAGATGTTATTCCTCCTTGCCCTATACACGAAATCACAGCTTCCCTATCTTCATCAACATTTAACAATTCCTCAAAATATTCCCTCCATCTTCCCAATACCTCTAACTCTCCATTTAATAACTCTCCTCTCCTATTTTTAACTGACAAATCCATTTGTTCTCTAGGCTTTCTTAACTTGTTAATCTCACTCCAAAACTTTTTCTTATTTTCAACAAAATTTGTTGATAACATCTCACCCACTCTCTCATTTGCTCTCTTTTTACATTGCTTCACCACTCTCTTAACCTCTCTCTTTTTCTCCATATACTCTTCCCTCCTTGCATCACTTCTACTTTGTAAAAACTTCTCATATGCTAACTTTTTCTCCCTTACTACTCTCTTTACATCATCATTCCACCAATCACTCCTCTTCCCTCCTGCACCCACTTTCCTGTAACCACAAACTTCTGCTGAACACTCTAACACTACATTTTTAAACCTACCCCATACCTCTTCGACCCCATTGCCTATGCTCTCATTAGCCCATCTATCCTCCAATAGCTGTTTATATCTTACCCTAACTGCCTCCTCTTTTAGTTTATAAACCTTCACCTCTCTCTTCCCTGATGCTTCTATTCTCCTTGTATCCCATCTACCTTTTACTCTCAGTGTAGCTACAACTAGAAAGTGATCTGATATATCTGTGGCCCCTCTATAAACATGTACATCCTGAAGTCTACTCAACAGTCTTTTATCTACCAATACATAATCCAACAAACTACTGTCATTTCGCCCTACATCATATCGTGTATACTTATCCTCTTTTTCTTAAAATATGTATTACCTATAACTAAACCCCTTTCTATACAAAGTTCAATCAAAGGGCTCCCATTATCATTTACACCTGGCACCCCAAACTTACCTACCACACCCTCTCTAAAAGTTTCTCCTACTTTAGCATTCAGGTCCCCTACCACAATTACTCTCTCACTTGGTTCAAAGGCTCCTATACATTCACTTAACATCTCCCAAAATCTCTCTCTCTCCTCTGCATTCCTCTCTTCTCCAGGTGCATACACGCTTATTATGACCCACTTCTCGCATCCAACCTTTACTTTAATCCACATAATTCTTGAATTTACACATTCATATTCTCTTTCCTCCTTCCATAACTGATCATTTAACATTACTGCTACCCCTTCCTTTGCTCTAACTCTCTCAGATACTCCAGATTTAATCCCATTTATTTCCCCCCACTGAAACTCTCCTACCCCCTTCAGCTTTGTTTCGCTTAGAGCCAGGACATCCAACTTCTTTTCATTCATAACATCAGCAATCATCTGTTTCTTGTCATCCGCACTACATCCACGCACATTTAAGCATCCCAGTTTTATAAAGTTTTTCTTCTTCTCTTTTTTAGTAAATGTATACAGGAGAAGGGGTTACTAGCCCATTGCTCCCGGCATTTTAGTCGCCTCATACGACACGCATGGCTTACGGAGGAAAGATTCTTTTCCATTTCCCCATGGACAATAGAAGAAATAAAAAAGAACAAGAGCTATTTAGAAAAAGGAGAAAAACCTAGATGTATGTATATATATATATATATGCATGTGCGTGTCTGTGAAGTGTGACCAAAGTGTAAGTAGGAGTAGCAAGATATCCCTGTTATCTAGCGTGTTTATGAGACAGAAAAAGAAACCAGCAATCCTACCATCATGCAAAACAGTTACAGGTTTTTGTTTCACAGTCATCTGGCAGGACGGTAGTACTTCCCTGGGTGGTTGCTGTCTACCAACCTACTACTTTGATAAGCGATACATTTGATAAGCGATACATTTGAAATTTGAGGTTCCACTGTATCTTGAAAAATATTGGCGCTAAAAATTTTTGTTGGTGTTATTACACACAGAAAATTGCCCTCTTCGTTTAGTTTTTAGTTTTTCCAAAATGCAGTGGTACCTTGGGATACCTTGCCGATACCAAACGAATTTGTTCCCATAAGGAATAATGTAAATTAGATTAATCCATTTCAGACCCCTGAAAATACACTTACAAAAGCACTTACATAAAGACACGTGTGTAATTGTTTGTATTTTGAGCTGTTTGTATCTCAAGGTACCACTGTATTCATAGTGCTAACAGTAAATATGTAGATGTACATTTGGACAGCTTAACCCTTTGAGTGTCAAGATTTTTTTTTTTTTTTTTTTAATCCCACTGGCCGATTCCCACCAATGATAATCTTTTTCCCGATGATAATGGCACGAAAAGTATGAAATTTGATGGAAAACTTAGGAAATTACACTCTAGTGAAGTTAGTGATATCGGTGATATTTATGCATTGGCAATTTAGCCCACTTTGAGCCCCTTTTTCGGTCAATTCCATTGTTCCAGTCGACTAAAATCATAGCTATTTCACTAGAAGTCAATTTGTTCTATCGACTGAGTACAAGAAACCGCCCATTTACCGATTTCAGCTACCCAATAAAGTGGTCAGAAATTGGCAATTTGGCCAATTTCAACCAAATTTCAAAAGATGCCAATTTCAAAATAGGGTCCAGAATAAACAAGATAAACATTCCTGGCAGTAAAATAACATTTTCTCTCTTCATTAGTCATGTCTCCAGGCCCGTCTTATATTTCTCTTGCTTTCCATTTTGAATTTTTATTTTTACAAAAAAATAGAAGATTTACTATTATGCAGAATACTGCATTAGTGTAAAAATGGTATAAATAATATCAACACACTTGTGAAAGAATGTTAGACTTGCCAGTTGACGTATATTGGATGCGTTGTGTGATTTGTTTACTTTTGTACATCGGCAAAACTCGAACATTTTCGCTATTTTGAACTCAATTTCAAGGTACTTTTCATCGTGAAACCAATCAAAATCATCTCTATTTCTGCAACATATCTTCCATTCTATCAAATTAGACCAAGAAAATGAGAATGCAGCCATAAATACAATACAAAAATACACTACAAATTCACTGCTTTAAACCAAAAACACTGTCGGAGTTTTTTTTTTTTTTTTTCTCATTATGTACTTCGTGCTGCAGGATTTTTTTATACTGTGCACACTGACCATACAGACCCATTCTTTTATATGTAGGCCTACCAGCTTTCTTCCACCAGATATGAAGGCCCTAGGATTTTGGCATATAAATACGTGACCGACACTGGCTATCAAGCCGTACATATACGGGACCGACTCTGAAAAGTTTAAGGGTTAATGGTGGTGTCATGGTTTTTGATTTGTATTAAGTAAATATTTGTGTTTGATATTTTAACACTTTTGTCTACCATAGACCTTATGGATTATTTTTAGTTTTTCTGTGACATAAACACTTCACAATTAATACTGTTTGGGTTAATTTTACCTAAATAAAACTTTGATAAACATAAAAGACTTCAGGATGCTGTAATATCTCTTAGAAATATTAAAATATGAGTGGTAGCAAGGTTGTAATGTCAGGGAGGCAGTGCACACACACAAGAGTATTGTCACATGTACCTTGACTACCTCTTGCAGGTTATGAATTCTTTACATGTACTTCTGGCAAGACATCTAAATAGATGAGTTATTGCAAATGTCTGTCATGTTGCTGAAAAAGTCAGCAGTTGTAAGATAGGGTTGCTACTGTGTTAATAACCAGCTTGGTCTTGGTCCCTATAACACAGTGGACCCTCGGTTTTCGTGTTTAATTCGTTCTGGAGCCATCGGCCACAACCGAAACCATTTTCCCCATAAGAAATACTGTAATGGAATTAATCCATTCCAGACACCCAGAAGTACCAACAAAAATTTGTTTTTTATCTCAATGATAGAGTTACATGCAAAGAGGAATGAACATTACACATGACACTTACCTTTATTGAAGGCTGTTGTCACTGGAAGGAAGATGGGGAGGAGGGGAAAGGGAAGAGAGGTTTTCTTTGGATGGGCAGTCCTCCTCCATAAGGACTCTAGGTACCAAGTCCTTATCCAGGGTCACTGCACTCCTTTGTTTTTTAATGCCACTAGGGTCAGCTTGAGTCACTGGACCCGTCGCACAAAATATTTGTCCAGAGTGCTCTGTTTCTGGCGTCTCTTTAAGATTTGCCTAAAATTGGACATGGCATTGTCATTGTAAAAGTCACCAGCATGGATTGCAACAGCTTTCTCAGGGTGATGCTCCTCCACAAATGAATGCCCTTTAGTTCACATTGCACAAATTTCCTTAATCTTTGAAGAAGGCACCTTCTTCCATCTCTCTTCCTCCTCGGAAGCAATTTCCTCAGCTGTGGTCTGTTGCTGTTACTGATGAAGCTCTTGCAGCTCATCAGTGGTTAGCCCTTCATTGTGGTCCTCCACCAACTCTTCCCCATCGTTGCCACTCACATCCAACCCCATGGAATTCCCCAATGCCACAGTTGATTGCACAACAGGTGTAGGGTCGACAGGGTCAGCCTCAAACCCTTCAAAATCTTTTTTTTTGGACACAGTCTAGCCACAATTTTCCCCAAGCAGAGTTCATCGTCCTTGAAGTCACCCCCTGCCAAGCCTTATCTATAAGGCCTATCCAGTGGAAGATACTGAAGTGATTCTTCCAGAACTCTCATAGGGTCAATTCAGAGTCCGAGGTTATGTCAAAGCACCTTTGAAACATTGCTTGGTGTACAGTTTTTTGAAGCTTGCAGTGATCTGCTGGTCCATGGGCTGGATGAGGGGAGTGGTGTCAGGAGACAAGAACTTCACTGTTACAAAACTGAATTCCTTAGACAGTTGGTCTTTCAAGTCTGGAAGATGAGCAGGAGCATTGTCCATTAACAGGAGATATTTCTTCACACTCGGGCCAAACACTTCATCGAACCATTCCAGGAAAATTTCCCTAGTGACCCATGCCCTACTGTTAGCCTTCCACATCACATACAATTTACTCTTCACAACACTGTTTGTCTTGAACACACTGGGATTTTCAGAGTGATACATGAGTAAAGGCTTCACTTTGAAATACCCACTAGCATTAGCACACAACAAGAGAGATAGCCTGTCTTTCATAGGCTTGTGTCCTGGGAGTCCCTTTTCCTCCTGCATAATGTAGGTTTCTTCCAAAACAGGCCTGTTTTGTCACAATTGAACACTTGTTGGGGTTGGAATTTTTCAGCCTCTACATAACATTTGAATTCCCACATGAATTTTTCAGCCACTTGTTTGTCTGAACTGGCACCCTCACCATGCCTTACAACACTGTGTATGCCAATTCACTTCTTGAATTTTTTGAACCAGCCTTTGCTGGCCTTAAATTCACCTACATCAGTACTTGTTTCTGGCAGTTTCTTTGAGATCGTCATGCAACTGCCTTGCCTTTTCACAAATTATAGACTGCAAAACACTATCCCCTGCTAACTTTTTTGCTCTGATCCACACCAACAACAATTTCTCCACTTCTTCAATTGTTTGGGATCTTTGTTTGGTTATTGCATTCACCCCTTTTGCAACATAAGCTTCCATGATTTCTTTTTTCTTTGCCACAATGGAGCTGGCTGATGATGGCGACTTCCCATACATCCTGCCGAGTTCAGCAGTGCACATGCCACTATCATATTTTCTTAGGATTTCTTTGTTCAGTTCTGTGGTGTTCTTCACTTTCTTTACCAAAGCACTGGCACTAGGAGCTTTCTTTGGGGCCATTGTCACTTATGTAGCAGTCACACACAATAAACAAGTGGCAAAAACAATGGATTATTATGAAATGTTTCATATGACCTGGCAGGATGTGTTCACTCAACGAGAAACAACGCTACACTGGCAGAGAATGCGTGTGGAAGGCAGCTTTGTCTGCGCAGTGGAGACTGGACAGTTTCCATACGATTGACAAAAATGGAGGTTATTGACGAAAACAGAACCAAAAAAATCGACGAAGAGTCGGCCAAAACCAAAATCGGCGATACCAGAGATCAATGAAAATGGAGGGTCCACTGTACTATATATTTTACTCTATGTACTTCTTTCCTTAAGAGCTGTTAATGTTGTAGTGCAGAATATGTTCAGTGACTAAATTCTGTTTTATAGTGTGTTAGTGCCACATTAACTGTGTTTTTTCTGAAACAGGATCAGGTGTATATAGAATTGGGTCATCGGTGGAGTTTGACTGGTGTGCTGTTCAGTGCATTCGTACACTACGCAAGCTGGGTCACAGGACTATCATGGTCAACTATAACCCAGAAACAGTTTCAACTGATTATGACATGTGTGACCGACTTTACTTTGATGAGATTTCATTTGAGGTGAGATATATTCCCTAAATCTGTAGTGGAGGGAAGGTGGGGTAGGGGTCATCCTAGGAAAGGTTGGAGGGAGGGGGTTAATTAATTTAAGGATGTTTTGTATGCAAGGGGCTTGGACATCCAACCAGCATGTGTGAGCATGTTAGATAGAAGTGAGTGGAGGCAAGTGGTTTTTTATGACTTAATGTGCATTGGAGAATGAGCAGAGCAACATATATGAAGGGATTCATGTAAAACTGGTTAGCTGGACTTGAGTCCTGGAGGTAGAAGCACTCTGAAGGATGGGTGGGGATGTTCCAGTTTGGTGGAGCATCTGAACTGTAGTGTCAGTACACCTCTGGCTAGACACTGATGGAGTGAGTGATGTTGAAACTTGCCTTCGAGGGAGATGGCTGGTGTGGTAAAAGAAAAAATCTTCTATATACTACATTGAATTCCCAATGTTGAATTTAGCATTGTATTATAGTTATTTATTGTCAGTTTTAAAACTTTGCTATTATTACTTCACTTATATGTGCAGTGACATATATGGCAATTTAAAAAACAATTTAGTCCTTATTCATTAATTTTGCAGGAATTAAATGGTTTTTCTTTCTGAAATAAGAGAATGGCACACATGTGATAAATCAGAAAAAAATAGATGAATACATTGTACTACGTAGGTAACTAGTTAATGGAGGAAAAGGTTGAAGGTGAAGCTACAAAAGATCATTAGGACAACATGTGCAACAGTTTGATATCTTTATTGTTGAAATGTTTCTCCTACACTTTAGGCTGCATCAGTAAAATACAGAAGAGAATGTATTTATGTAGCAGGGGTAGTGGCAGGGTAAAGTTGATGTAATCAGTCATGCTGAACACTTCTCCAGGCTGAGGGACTGACAACCTGAAACTGTTTCTCCAAAGTTGACAAATTGATTACAACATGTTTACCTTGCCACTACTCCTGCTGCCTACAATGCATTCTCTTCTGTATCTGACTAATGATGCATACTGCGTAGGTGAAGTGTTTCAACAGTGAAGATACTCATCTGTTACACATGTCTTAATTTTCAACGTGTCAGTATTTTATAACATTTTAACATCCAAAAGATCAGTTGCATAAGGGTTTATATTGAATTTTGATTTCTTTTGCCTAGCGAATTCTCTACACTGGTAACTAGATGTTGTTTTAAGCCTCTACACCATAATGAGGCCAGAGGCACCATTGAGATCATGATAATAATGATGATGACCTTACTGGCAGAATTCTTTTTGAAAGTTGAGCTATACACAGGAGGTGGGTGAAAGGCTGTAGTATTTCATTACTTTATTTTCAGTAGGAAGGAAATTGTAAAAGCTCATACTATAGCTTTTAAATTCCACATACCAGGTTGTTATGGACATCTACAACCTTGAGTGTCCTCGAGGAGTGATCTTGAGCATGGGAGGACAGCTTCCTAACAACATTGCTATGGACCTGCATCATCAGAAGGCTCGCATTCTTGGCACGTCCCCAGAATCTATAGACGGAGCAGAGAATAGATTTAAGTTCTCTCGTATGTTGGACCGCATTGGTATTTCTCAGCCTCAGTGAGTATTAAATATTGCACCTTCATTGTCTTTGATTATACAGTGGACCCCCCGGTTTACGATATTATTTAATTCCAGAAGTATGTTTAGGTGCCATTACTGAACGAATTTGTTCCCATAAGGAATATTGTGAATTAGATTAGTCCATTTCAGACCCCCAAACATACACATACAAACGCACTTACATAAATACACTTACATAATTGGTCGCATTGGGAGCTGATCGTAAACTGGGGGTCCACTGTACTAAGAACAAGAGAAGGCAATAGTGAGGAAGTAAATGTGTTGAAATATTCGGGAGCAAACTTGTCAGTGGATGAGTCTGTGAAAACTGAGATAAATCTTAGAATTGTTGAGAGGGGCAACAAAGTGTGGGTAGTGCACTGAGGCATCAGGGGAGACAAAGAATTTTATCTTTATTTGATTAACACAAGTAAGCTGTAGTAAGCCAGCTTTAACATCTTATTAGCACATGAGAAATGTTACCCTGACTATTGCTCTCCAGTTTTTGGATTTTTTGTATGTTACTTTATTTTTAGAATAAAACTTACTTAAATCTAATTCTACATTTTGTTGTCTGAGACTAATACATTACTGAGGTTGCCACAAATATCAAATATATGAATCACACTTGTGTTTTAGGATGTTGTTAACATTTGTACAGAATAAAATACATATATGTAAGTGACATGAAGTCATTACATGTAGAAGTGTTTGATTGACCTCATTGGTGAAGACTTCACTTTTCAGAGGTGGTAGTTTTCCACTATAAGTTGAGTGCCTGATAGAAAAAATAATTTTCATCAAGAGATTTATTTAGTTTTTCAAGTTGTGCTTTTCCCCCAAGTATGACTTATTAACACATTCTTCTCGGTGGTCAGCAGCATTGCTCTGTTTTCTAATATAACTTTTATAGGACTTTAATTAAGGAATTAGTACAACTCTACTCACCATGTATTCACAAACACTGCTGGTATTTTATTTGTAGTTGCCTAATGTTATGGATTTTACTGTTTTCTCACTCGGTATCCACAAATCTTTGAGTTTATTCATGGGATCATCCATAGGAATATCCATTGAATGCTAGAGTTAGGGTAGTTTTGCATTCACAGATATCAACATTTTGCTGTCATGTTTTGCAACTATTTTTATTACATTTAGGAAACTTTACTGTTGTAACAAAACAGATTTTTCAGCAAGTGCACTTTTTATAGCTCAGTGTTGTAAGCACACTGCAGTGCCGTGTAATTGTTGAGGATGGACAAAAATGTTTTATAAAGTTTTCCCTAGTAAGAGTGAGTTATGTATGATTTACTGCACTGTAATCACTGTTAAGCTTCCTTACCAAACTAAAGGGATAATAATTTTTATCTTGTTTTGTTGTGAATTTTTTGTGAATGCATTTCTAGCAAGACAGCTAGAGAATAAGAAAAAGAACTTTATTTCAGCATATGTTTGTACAAAGGAGTATAACAATTGAGTATACTCTCTCCAGGTAAACATGCTAAAAGTCCCTTTATATGCAAAGCATTATGGACAAACTTAAGATTAATGAGGCAATAACAATGCAGTAAATTTGTACATTGGTTATTAGATGAGTTATTAGATGATTTAGCCTGGTGGCTAATGCTCTCGCTTCACATGGCGAGGGCCTGGGTTCGATTCCCAGCCAGAGTAGAAACATTGGGCATGTTTCTTTACACCTGTTATCGATGTTTCCCATCATTAAAATGGGTACCTGGGTGTTAGTCGACTGGTGTGGGTCACATCATGGGACACTGACCTAAATTGCCCGAAATGCTGAGCATAACAAGGAGCTTCCTATATAGTAGTATGCCATTGATGTCAGCTAGGACTGTGTCCCTTGTACATGTACTTGTAGTAAATAAAGATATTAAATATTCTATTAGCTCATGCTATATGGCTTTAATAAGTTTGGTAGAGAGGAATTACAGTTTTGATTATTAACCTTAGGTGGACACAATGAATGATTAACATTTGAGAAGATTACATATATTGACAGTAAGTATATATTGATTACAGTATAATGTTTTACCTATGTTCATGATATTAAGCAAATGCACATATAGATTTTACATACGTATTTATGATGAAAGTTTTTTCATTCTTTTTGGTTCATCCTGCCGTGATGGGAAATGGCCGATGTGTTAAATAACAAATTATGATAGGCTGGAGTAGGTTAAGGAGATAAGATGTTTTTTAACTGTAGTTTTAATAATGCTAGCTGAGCCAGTGGTTCCGGAGATTTCTGGCAGAGAGTTCCAGATTTTGGGTCCTTTTATGTATATTGAGTTTTTGAAAAAATTTAGCCTAACACAGGAAAGGTCAGAGATTTTTGTGCCTAGTGTTATGTCTGTGGGTCTTGTTGCAACTGTCAAGAAAGCACTTAAGGTCAGGATTAATATTAGAAATGGTTGTTCTGTAAATGTAGGTTGCATAGTAATATAAATGAATGTTTTGTAGAGCGAGTAGGTTTAGGCCATTGAAGAGTGGGGGAGGGGGGGGAGGCTCTTCATAGACCTATGGAAAGCATTTGATACAGTAGACCACAGTATCATGCACCTAAAGCTAGAGCATTACAGGGTCAGAGGACACACTCAGTTACCTAAAATCTTATCTTAGTGGTAGACACCAGTATGTATACACAAATGGCGTGACCTCCAATACTCAGCCTGTAGTTGTTGGAGTGCCCCAGGGAAGTGTCCTAGGTCTTCTACACCTTCTTATTTACATCATTGACCTCCCAAATGCATCGTGACCCCTTAAACCGGTTCTTTTCGCAGATGACACCACTTACATCATCTCCCACCCAAGCCCTACTATACTTAGTAACACTGTAAACAGCGAGCTACATAAAATATCAAGTTTGATGACACCCAACAAACTTACTCTCAATATAGACAAAACCTACTTCATGCTTTTTAGAGCATTAATTATAAAATAATAATAATAAAATAAAATTTTATCTCTTTGCTAAGGTCATAATGTGTGTTTACATTTCATAATTTGATTGGTACAAAGAAAGCGACTATCATGCCGAGACATTTTGGGCAGATTTAACCTAATACTTAGACTGTGAAAAATGGTTTAAAACCGACAAGTTGAAGATTGAGACACTTATGCAACATACGGGAATCTTTATTGAAGAAATGTTTAGCGACACAGTGGCTTCATCAGTCCAATACAAATCAGAAGGGTGTGAGGAGAGGAGGAGTTTGAGGTAATCAGTCCCTCAACCTGGAGTCGATGTGTTCAGTCCATCAGTCTTGTAGAAAGTACAGCATAGGGCTGTAGAAGTAGTCAGGTGAGGCGAAGCAGGAGGAGGCGGAGTCATAGTTGTACCATCCACTAGTCGAAGTAGGTCTTCATCCAAAGGTTGGACAAGGTTGAAGAATTCTTTGTATCAAGATCCCATAATGTTCCAGTGTCTGACAGATATGAAAAATGGTTTAAAACTGACAAGTCGAAGATTGAGACACTTATGCAACATATGGGAATCTTTATTGGACTGATGAAGCCATTGTGTGGTGAAGTGGTGAAACATTTCTTCATTAAAGATTCCCATATGTTGCATAAGTGTTTCAATCTTCAGCTTATAGACTACTAAAGTCTAGACAATTGAAGAGTGGTAGAATACAATATTCAACATTTTACTCTATTGTTAATATGAGGTAGTACAATTTATAATACAAACTAACATTTTTAAGTTTGTAATAATGGCTTAATAGTTAAAGTATAATAAAATATTTGGGAGTTGCTTTAATTTTGGTTAGGGTTTAGCATAGTCTGGGCATGGTTATTATTGAGAGAGATGATTTTTGAGTACAGTAGGGCCCCACTTTTACGGCGGGTTAGGTTCCAGGCTATCGCCGGAAAGGAGACATCGCTGGAAAGCAGAATGCCAGTTTTTCCACTTACAAATGCATATAAATGCCAGACAACAAGTTTACACTAAATTATATTAAGTTAGTAATAGAACTAGGCATTAAAAACACACAAAGTAAAATACATTCACAGTACATTCATTACTTATCTTAAAGTATTTGTAATCTTAATGTAGGGAGAGAGGCGAGTAGTACTTATTTGTAGGAAGTCAGGTGTAGGTAGCCCAGGTGTAGGTAGCCCTGGCTCCCCATCTCATACTTAATATTTGATATTTAAAACATCCAAGAGAGTTAAAATACACATACAGTATGCAGGAAGAGAGATGAGTAGTATTTATTTGTAGGAAGTCCTTGTAGGTAGCTGGTAGGTGTAGCCCGCCTATGCTACACCTACTAGCTACCTACACTGTGGCCCAGAGCCATATTATTAGCATCGACATGGCTTCTTCACTGAATTTAATCGTTTCTAACTAGCTTTAGGTGCCATCATAAACGAAGGGAGAAGTAATGAATAATTCATACCGAAATTTGTAAACAAAAGCTGAGTGGGGGATTGGCTGGGCCAAACACAGATTCATACACATTTTCTCTGGTGCCTGACCAGAGAAAACGTAATGTTATCCCTCCGCCTGGCTACCACACAGGTCCACAAGTATTATTATCAGAGCATGTATAAAATATACGTACAATAAATGCCAGACAACAAGTTTACACTAACTTGTACAGTGGACCCTCGCCTAACGATGGCATCACATAACATTAAATCTGCCTAGCAATACATTTTAACGCAAAAAATTTGCCTCGCCCAGGGCTAAAAAACTCGCTCAACGCGATTCGTCTGAGACGCGTCCATGTGCTGCCTGAGCCAGCCTCACTTGTTCCGCCGGTGGCATTGTTTACAAGCCAGCCTCCGCAGTCACATCCAAGCATACAATCAGAACATTTCGTATTATTGCAGTGTTTTTAGTGATTTCACCTGCAAAATAAGTGACCATGGGCCCCAAGAAAGCTTCTAGTGCCAACCCTACAGGAATAAGGGTGAGAATTACTATGGATATAAAGAAAGAGATCATTGCTAAGTATGAAAGTGGAGTGCGTGTCTCCGAGCTGGCCAGGTTGTATATAGTAAACCCCAATCAACCATCGCTACTATTGTGGCCAAGAAAACAGCAATCAAGGAACCTGTTCTTGCCAAAGGTGCAACTTAATTTTCGAAACAGAGATCGCAAGTGATAGAAGATGTTGAGAGACTGTTATTGGTGTGGATAAATGAAAAACAGATAGCGGGAGATAGCATCTCTCAAGCGATCATAAGTGAAAAGGCTAGGAAGTTGCATGAGGATTTAATTTAACTTCAAATTGTTTTACTCTGTCTTCAACATTCAGCATATCCAGGTGTTGTAATTCATCCTGGCCTTATCTGACATTTTTTTTGTAGGGTTATCCTAGGTAATTTACACTATATAAGATAGTTGTACTTGTGTGTACCTGTGACTTAATAAACTTAATTGAACTGTATATATCATTGCTTAGTTAATCTTAAGTTAATTTTAAGCTTGCCCATAAAGCTCTGCATACAAGGGGCTTTTGGCATGTGCACCCAGTCATTATATTTCTTTGTACAACTATGTATCATGTCCAAATAAAAAATAAATAAATAAATAAATAAAAAATTAGAAAAATGCCAGCAACTAGTGATGATGTGAGTGAATTTAAGGCCAGCAAAGGTTGGTTTGAGGGATTTAAGAAGCGTAGTGGCATACATAGTGTGATAAGGCATGCTGAGGCTGCCAGTTCGGACCACAAAGCAGCTGAAAAATATGTGCATGAATTCAAGGAGTACATACAGTGAAGGACTCGAACCTGAACAAGTGTTTAATTGTGACGAAACAGACCTGTTTTGGAAAAGGCACTCCCAGGACATAAGCCTATGAAAGACAGGCTTACTCTGTTAATGTGGGCCAATGCTAATGGTGATTGCAAAGTGAAGCCTTTATTGGTGTATCACTCTGAAACTCCCAGAGCGTTCAGGAAAAAGAATATCCTCAAGGCTAATTTGTGTGTGCTGTGGAGGGCAAACAGTAAGGCATGGGTCACTAGGGACTTTTTCTATAACTGGTTACACCATGTATTTGCCCCCACTGTGAAAAATTACCTAATTGAAAAGAAATTAGACCTTAAGTGCCTCCTGGTGTTAGACAATGCCCCTGGTCATCCTACAGACTTGGCAGAGCGACTTTGTGGGGACATGAGCTTCATTAAGGTGAAGTTTTTGCCTCCTAATACCACTCCTCTCCTGCAGCCCATGGACCAGCAGGTCATTGCAAACTTCAAAAAACTGTACACAAAAGCTCTGTTTGAAAGGTGCTTTGTAGTGACCTCAGAAACTCAATTGACTCTAAGAGAGTTTTGGAGAGATCAATTTAATATCCTCAGTTGTGTAAACCTTATAGGTAAGGCTTTGGAGGGAGTGACTAAGAGGACCTTGAACTCTGCTTGGAAGAAACTGTGGCCACAATGTGTAGACCAAAGGGATTTTGAAGGATTTGAGGCTAACCCTGAGAAGCGTATGCCAGTTGAGGAATCAATTGTGGCATTGGGGAAGTCCTTGGGGTTGGAAGTTAGTGGGGAGGATGTGGAAGAGTTGGTGGAGGAGGACAATGAAGAACTAACCACTGATGAGCTGCTAGATCATCTTCAACAGCAAGAGGCCACACCTGAGGAAACTGCTCCGGAGGAGGGGATAGAGAAGTTGAAGAAGTTGCCTACTTCAAAGATTAAGGAAATATGTGCAAAGTGGCTTGAAGTGCAAACCTTTATGGATGAAAATCGCCCTCAGACAGCTATTGCAAACCGTGCTGGTGACTATTACGCTGACAATGTTTTGAAACACTTTAGGAAAGTCATAAAGGAATGAGAGGTACAGACCTCTATGGATAGATATGTTGTGCAACAGAAGCCCAGTGACTCTCAAGCTGGTCCTAGTGGCATTAAAAGAAGAAGGGAAGTAACCCCGGAAAAGGACTTGACACCTCAAGTCCTAATGGAAGGGGATTCCCCTTCTAAACACTAAGACCATCAACACTGTCCCCTCCTCCCATCCCATCAATTATCACCAGATCTTCAATAAAGGTAAGTGTCATGTAACTGTGCATGTCTTCTTCAGTTTGTGTGTATTAAAATTAATATTTCATGTGGTAAAAAATTTTTTTTTTTTCATACTTTTGGGTGTCTTGCACGGATTAATTTGATTTCCATTATTTCTTATGGGGAAAATTAATTTGCCTAATGATAATTTCACCTAACATTGAGCTCTCAGGAACGGATTAATAGCGTTATTCAAGGGTCCACTGTGTTAGTTAGCAATAGAAATAGGCAAAGAAAAACACAATGAAAGGTAAGATGCGCACAGAGTACACTTATTACTTGCCTTAAAATATTAATATTAATGTGTGAGAGGTAAGTGGCAGGGTGTTTATTGAATAAAATCAGAATGGTACACCATCATCCTCTAACTCAGCACTTAAAGCAAGAGGTTTACGACTCCTCTTTTTATCACAGCTAAGCTTAGACACCATCGTCAGTGAGAGCCAACTAGTTAACGAAAGAGTAAACGAGAGATAGAACGAGATAGAGTTCAGACAATGTAAGAGCACAAACTGAACAGGTAGTGGGCAAAATAAATGCGTATTAATATGCGTCTGCTTTTAGTTCATTCATGTACGTTTGTAAGAGTTTGTAAAACTTTTACCTCAAAATATTTTTTTATTGTAATAATTATTACCTCACAATACAAATAACCTTACTTTGTGTACAAGTTAGTACAGAATAAACAAACAGCAACACTCCCATTCTCATGCAACACACCATTTTTAGAGTGAATGAAGATGATGATGATATTATCATAATGAAAAAGTGCTAAACCTACAAGAGTCATGAATTACTATACGTAGAGTGAAGGCACATGAAAGGAATATTTTTCTACAGGTATCTCCCAGTGTTTGAGTAGAGAAAACGTAATTCTTCTGACACTACCTACACAGCCGCTTTGTAAACAAATCTCATATTTATGTCATGTACACGTTACATATGCTATGTAACATATTGCTTATATAATTTTGAGGAAAATATCATAGATGGATTAATGAAAATGTCTATATTAATGTAAAATAAGACATTTAATGTGCCCAAGAGTGATGATTATTATGTACTATTGGCATCATGAGTAGAGAGAGACTTAGCAATTTTAACCCTTTGACTGTTTTGGTTATATATATACATCTTACGAGCCACCGTTTTTGATGTATATACAGTGGAACCCCGCTTAACGATCATCTCCCAATGCGACCAATTATGTAAGTGTATTTATGTAAGTGCGTTTGTACGTGTATGTTTGTGGGTCTGAAATGGACTAATCTACTTCACAGTATTCCTTATGGGAACAAATTCGGTCAGTACTGGCACCTGAACATACCTCTGGAATGAAAAAATATCGTTAACCGGGGGTCCACTATATACTCATAAATTCTTGTGGCTTCAAGTCAAGCAGGAGAAACCTGTTAGGCCCACATGTGAGAGAATGGGTCCTGCAGCATGCAGTGCATAATGAAAAAAACTGACCATTTTTTAATTAAAATGCCAACTTTGTGGTCTATTTTCAT